>NC_034591.1:41040253-41052826 GCF_900095145.1 Mus pahari
CCTCCTCCTCCTCCTCCTTCTCCTTCTTCTTCTTCGTTTTGTTGTTGTTGTTGGTTTTGTTTTGTTTTGTTTTATTTTGTATGGTTTGGTTTGGCTTGGTTTGGTTTCCTATGGTTTGGTTTTTAGGACTAAAATGATCTTGACTTTATTAGAGCAGAACAAATGGGGTTCCAGCAGAAGATCTGTTCCTCAATTTGGCTTCTTGGTCCTCAGACAATGACAGAAGTGCACCAAGAAACTCATCTCTCAGTCTCAATTTCTCATAATCTCACTTGGGTCCTAAAATGCATCTGCTTAATGACATTGTTGCTTCCTTTCCATCTTCAGCATCCATTTCTATTTTATCCTCTGGATGTACTTACTGCACAGCCTTTTCATGAATGAGAGTTGTTCCTGTGCTGCTCATCCACGACTGGGCTAGGTATTGCAGACCCTCTGATGGCTTTTTTTTTCAAATAACATTTCCATCCCCTCAACTCCTACTCTTGCTCTCAAGAGATCTGAAATGGAGTTTCCCATCTTTAATGCCAGGAGAGTCTATCTATATATTAAAGTTGTCTTGGAGTGGCTAACTCTGATTCACTGTCTGAGGCTTCTGTGTCATTCCTTGCTCTTGGCTTGAGGGTCCTGCTAGTTAGGAGTCTCTGGAGTCTCTGGGTGTCTAGAAAAACTAATGTGTCCTATGGCAACAGATGACAGGCTAATTTCTCCTCAGAGGCTTTCTGTGGGTTTTCTCCTGTATTCTGCAATTTTTCCATCAGCTTTCTTCTGCTTTCTGCAACACTGATAGGCTTTTTTCTTCTCTTTCAATCATATAAAAGTAACTCTCATTTGTCAGATGAAATTGTCTTCTTGGATGCTTCCTTCCAAATAAGCTCACTTTTTCTTGTTCTCTCTGAACTCTGGCTAGCACTAGTTCAACTCAGTTGTTCTGATTCAAAGCTCCTCTTCAAGCTGACTGATTCAAAATGGCTTCTCTTGGCTTCTTAATGTATTGCTTTGCTTGGCCTCAAACTAACTCTAGCAATTTTTTCTTGTCTTCTGCCTCCTTGTTCTCTGGCTTCAACTGCTTTTGCACACAGTGGCTGATCTCAACTGACCTGAATTGTATTCACTATACTGCACTGCACTTTAGTACCCTCTCTTTCCTATTTCTGTGAGGGTGAGCTATATCCTATCTCTGAGTCATTCAGTCAAATATTTCTGTTTTGTTACTTTGTTAGCTACTTGTCACTTTTAAACATGGTTGCTTCCTTCTCAAACTAATTTTGTCTCCATCTTGGGGGATTAAAGGTATATGCTAAGGGCCTGTCTATAGTCCAGCCAGAGGGCTTAAAGGTAAGTACCCCAGCTGGTACACCCATATGTGATTCCTCGCTAGAGTAACCATGTTTTGTATAATAAATTCCTCTACAATGCTGAAACTTGATATGCCAAGGCTGGTTGATATCCATGGGAGGCTTACTGTTTTCTGAAGAAAAATGGAGGAGTACTGGATGGGTTTGAGGGGAGTTATGGTACCTGGAGGAGAGTAGTGAAAGGTAATTGCAGTCTGCAGTCAGGATTTAACACAAACAAACAAACAAACAAATAATGGTAAATATAATCTTTTCTATGACTTCAATTTCTCTTAGGTCTTTTTATGCAATTTTGCTTAGGGTCTATACAACTATAAAATTTCTACTTTTTCCAATATGTTTCCTGTTATTTAGAATTCATTTTTTATGCTTTGTTTTTTGATTTGATTATGTAGGTTTGTAAGATACAGCTTCCTCCCATCATTTTGTTGTATATTCTGTCTTATAGATGTTTTTTTATTAAATTAAAAACGTATAATAGTTTCAAGGTTCATATTATTTGTATTCAGTTTCCCTCTGGGTCACCATAAGCAAGTATTCACTTCATGTAATGTGGCTGTTGTTTATATTCTACATTAGATGTGTCAGTTCTTTGTCCATGGCTTCATTTTCAGCTTGGACACAGGGTTCCGGTGCTTCTTCTCTTTTCTCTCCTCTCCTCTCCTCTCCTCTCCTCTCCTCTCCTTTCCTTTCCTTTCCTTTCCTTTCCTTTCCTTTCCTTTCCTTTCCTTTCCTTTCCTTTCCTTTCCTTTTCTCTTTTCCTTTCTTCTTATTTTCTTTCCTTCCTTTTGCTTCTTTACCTTTCAATATCTTTTTAATAATTTTAGTCATGAGAACTATATTTACAGCATTTCTACTCCTGTCTGAACTGCATACAATACTTGCTGTGGCCCTTCATCTCTCTCAAATGCATGGCCCACTTATGGTGAATCTTCCTCTTTCAGAAGTCACTGATGGCTTGGACTCTTCATCTATGGGCAAACAGTGCTTGGGACATTTCCCCGATCCATGTTGGCCTATCAACTGATATATTGTTTCAGCTACTATGTTATTGAGACTTCATGGTGCAGGATCCCAGTCTTGGTTAGATTGCAGTATTTAGCAGCACACTTCCTAACCCTTTTTCCCCTCTTGAACAATGTTCCCTGAGCCATAGGTGTAGAAGTTGAATTGTAGGTGCACAAATTGAAGTTAGGCATCCCTCAATCACATTTGTAGTTTTGTGGATCTTTTCTGTAACCTCTATTCACTGCAAACAAACAAACAAATAGGCGTATTTGATGAGAAGTTAGTTAGTTACGCTTTCAGGTATGCAACCTCTGTTGATTTCCTTTGCTCTTAAACAGGTGTTGACCTTATTCTTACCATATATATGCTGTATATTTATCCTATTTTATTGCTATTCAATACTTAGTTATTTTATTTTAGCCACATGATGGCAAACTCAGTTCCTGCCAGGTAAAGCTGATAGCTCTTGAGTCCTGGTTTCTAGAAAACCTGAAGTTTGTTTTGGTTTCTGTAATAATGCCAAGGTCTTACACTCTTTATCCTCAATACTTGCCAAAGAACGCTTGTAAATTCTCAAATTATAATTAAATAAAAGAACAAACATATTAAATAGGAGTATCTCTCATGAAATCGTAGGTTATTAGCTTCCGCTATGAATTGCTTTATCAGTTTATTGTGTAGTTGAAGCTTCACGCTTCCGTTATAGAGAATTATTAGGAATTTGTAAAGCTGCATATATTGGCTTAGAATTGGCACATTGTTGAGTTCACACATGTTTTACTAGTCCTGGAAACTCTCATAGCTGAGCTAATATTGGAGAAGAAGTATATAAACCACACAGGGAAGCACAACAGCTGTCAGTAGAATTGTATATTCTCTCAGTGAAGGGAAGATATATTTGAGAACAAGAATACAGTGATTCTTAGGCTGCTCCATCCCTTTCCTGTAGCAGCCCGTTTTAGAACTCACTAATCATAAGGGTGAGGAAAGGGTCAAGCCCCAGATATTTTTCTCAATATCTATGTGAAATGTTACAATTTCTGGTATGTTTGCCTATGTAATGACACCTTAACTGACAAAAATCTTTGCAATTTTTTTCTGTTTCTCTGGTTCTATTACTAATACTTTTCTTACCAGCTATTTTTGAAGTATACTGCTGATTAAATTCTACTGTTTGAAGAGGTGGTGATGTGATGCAGTTGAATTTTGCCAAACTTGGATTATTTGGTCAGGTTCTTTCAATTTGTATTGAATACTCTGGTATTCTTTTATATTATCCCCTTTAAATACTAAATGCAAGAAAGGTAATTTAATGTAAGCTTTGTATTTAATACTTAAATACATGGATAGTACAGTATTATAATTCTGTTAATGTCTTCATTATTATGCATGAGTTATGTTAAAAGATCATGTAATTTTTAAATTATCTAAAACTAAAATTTATAATTGTTTATTATTTAAACTCTTCTTTCATCTTCTTGTATTTGTTGATGTTTAATTTTTTTATTAACCACCTATAGTAAATGTTAATATCATCACAGACAAACTAAGAATCCTTTTGGGACAGTGTCCCAAAGTAGGAAACTGAATGAAAGTGATTAAAATTAGGATACAAAGTTTCTGTAAGCATTGATATAAAATGTTGTGGTCATACATTTTCATGTGATATAATTTCAAAATACCACTATGTACATAATCATGTTAATAGCTTATGGTTTTTATGTAAGTAGCAAAGATATTCATATCAGTATATAGAAGAACTTCAGTAGTCACAACTAAACCTATCACACTTTTCTCTTAAATAAGTAATGTTAACATATAGCTCACCACCTTCCCACAATATAATTCAAAATTAAGTCTAAATTTGGGGGCATAGAAATTATTAAAAGTATTTCTGAAGCAGAGAGAAGGAAGGCAAGATCTTCAAAACTTAAGAATATAGCTATATTTTGCTTTAAAATTAAATGAACTTTTAAATTCTTCTCCAGTGCTATTTGGCAGATGATAATTATAGATACATAAAGATAGGTGCATGGATAAGAAAATTCTACATATATGAATAATTAGATATCAAAATGATACACTATTTGTTATATAATATTTAAAGGGTACATTTATTGAACTATTTCTTGCCACTAAAATCAATTTTCAGTGCCTATTATTATATACAAATGTGTACATCATTGTTTACTCTCCTTTCACCTCAAAATATTTACAGAAAAGGCACACTGATGAACCAATCACAAATCACATCTTCTGTTGAAGATAGTATGGAAGATGACGGTTTTCTGTATACTGGAAGATTTTGTATCTGGCATGCTAAATAAAGACACATTTTTATCAGAAGATTATAATTCAACTTGGTCATGCATTTTCAGGCTTTTCTCTATTTTGACCATTTTTCCACTATGGAATATGCTGAATGTTGAGGTCAAAGTTCAGGAAACATTCCTTCTAGGGACATATTCACTCAACCATAGAATTAGTGATACCATAATTTCTTGTTTATGGTACTAGGGATTTGCCTTCAACACAGATCTAAATGTGACAAAGAACCCCAGGCCCGAAAAACATGAGAAATGTAGACCCTTTTTCCATTTAACAAAATTTTCTCAATATATGATTCAAAATAATCTATTCATTTTAAACCCAGAACATTTTAAAAATAAAATTAAAACTGAAAGTTCATTTTAATATTTAGACTAGTTCTGACAAGACCTTATTTTACAAATTACTAGTCAGAATATTGGAGTGAAGACCCAGTACACAAGATTTTAAGTTCCCAGTGGTGAATTATGCACAATGATGACAAAACAAACTGGAGGTACTCATTATTACAGGGTTGAATATATGCAGTATACTTACTAGTAACATTTTCAAATCTCATATTTGTAATATGATATAAAATAAACAAAACTAAAGATCTATGGGAAGTTCCTGGAACAAGAAATAAAATATCCAATGTATAAAAATTTAAATAATTTTATCTAAGCATTCTGTAATTCAACAATGTTTGAATTAACTGAGACATCAGTATGTGAGGGAAAAGTTCAACCTAATCACTGCCGTATGCTTTTTAAATATATGATATGCAAATACAGTACAGCAAATGCCATGTGAAACAATGCTGCTCACATTATCTATAAAATAAAAAAAATCCATTATTGTGCTCAACAGTAAAGTAAGTGGAACAAAAGGATGAGTTTTAACTCAACCCTAAAATAGAATAACTCATATGGGAAATTTAAATAGATAAGCTAGAAAAGATTCATACTAGCACTTTTAGACACTGGACAAAGGCAAGAAAAGTCATGACCTGTGAGAGAATTGAAGAGCTGTGAAGTGTCACCTGCCCTGGCTGTGACCTTCAAGGTCTTTTCTTGCCCACAGTGGGAATTAAAATAGAGCATAGGGGCCTTCTGCACCATAACAGAAGCTGTGTTCATGCAATTTGTTGCTCAAACTGATAGAAAATATATATACATGAAAAAAGGGCTCTCCTAAAGTTCCCAAGTGTCCACACCTAAATACAATACAAGCATAGCATTAAACTGGTCAATGTGAACCATTAACCACTGCTCAAAAATTTAAAAGCAATCATCCAAGCTCTCATGGGGCCAGAAAAGTACAAAGTTCATACCAGGGATAGTCAAGAGACTTTGCCGAAAGCTTGGACAATTCAGTTAGTGCCAATAAAAAAGTCATATTTATAGTAAGACTCTGATAGCCCCAGAGTAAAATCTATATTAGGACTATCTTAAAGGGGCTCAAACATAATCCTCAAGATCACAAGATGCATCTACAAGTCACTTAGGAAGACAAATGTGAACATTTTTAAAAATTAAAATATCCAAACATTTGTCAATCTGTTATTACTCATATCCTCAGAAACAAGGAATAATCATCACTGAAAATTAAAGAGACAGAATAGAGTTAAAATAAATAAGTTTGCAAATCTCAAAGACAATATAATTAGGAGCATCAAATGAACCAGCATAAATGTGTTCAACAGTCAATGTAAAATATAAGCACATACACACAGAAAAGATATAGAAAGATACAAAGATCAATTTACAACATGCATGTGAAACTAAAATCGCTCAAATTAAGCAACCAAGCAGAACAGAAATTTTCTAAGAGAGAAATAAATTTATAAGTATAGAAATAAAATATATTTGAACTGAAGCAATGTGGGAAAAATTAAAATCAGTTACTCAGGGATATATAGAACAATATCAAATGGAAAAACACACTTACTTCAGGCTTTCCAAACTGAAAGGCATGGGTACAATTAATATTTGAAGTTCTCCTGGCTATTCATCTTCTAACCTTGCATTTTAGCTTTTGTTTGAGAACCCCAGCAAATAGATAAATGTGTATAATATGCAAAGTGACATCAGAGCAACTACTAACAAGATGACAGAAAAATATGTAAACTGTTGCAGTTCTTTTACAACATAAGACAAAAAGTTAATATTTATTTGAGCTGGTAAAAATTAAAAAAAAAATAAAACCAGTAAAGTATTTGCAAATCACAGAACAATGGAGATGAATAAGACTCTGCTCTCTATTGAAAAGTCACAAAATAATTACACAATATCACCATCCTGCCTAGTGGTTGACAATATTGGAAAATCAGTGAAGTACAATGTGAACACACACACAAATACACAAACAAATATACAAACATACAACACCTACACACATATAAACATATATACACACACAAATATCCATGTATACACACATATTCATATTCACACATATTTATGCTCATATACACATATATCCATACACATATAGACATCACACACATATATACATGTATACACACACACACCTACCCATGTACACACATGTACACACACACAAACACACACATGCACATGGGCATGTACACATGTAAAAAACAGTAAGGTTAGAAAAGAACACGGTATTCAAAAAGAGTAATCCCTTATTGATAATGTTGCCAAATGCTTAAAAGACTTCCTTAATAACAAAAGCCTCCATGATGTGAACAAGAAAAGAAACACTGATCCTATTGGATTAGAGATACAGAAATATATATCCATAAGTTCAAACAAATATAAGAAAGATGGAAAGAGTAAGAAAGGAAAGAAATAACAAAGAGAGATGCAGAAAGGACAATAGTATGTAAAAATTTATTGTAATTGAGAAGCAAATTGACTGTAAGAGAGGTTGAGGAGGATTGGGGTAAAACAGTGTGTTCTGAATGAGTCAGGAATGCTGCCATCAGGAACTCACCATCTATGGCTAGCTGTACAAGGTCATGAGTCCCCATTCAGAAATGAGTGACTATAGCCTTTGGTGGCTTCTATGAGGAGAGTTGTTTTACTTTAAAAGCATGGCTTCTCATGTAAGACATGCTCCAGTGGAACACAGCTCATCCCAAAGTATATTAGTAGCACAAGCTATGGTTAATGGGTTGTTAGTTTGAAGAAAAAAAAAAAGGACACAAAGTTTAATTTGTGGGATATAGGAGTGAGGACATACCTGGACAGAGTTAAGGGAAAGAATTTGGGGTGAATATGATCAAAATACACTGTATGAAATTCTAAAAAATGTTAATAAAATATTTTTATTAATGTATATCCTATTGAAATTGTTGAGCAGTTTGATAAAATAAAAGACTGACTCTTAAGTTTAGATATAGGTGTAAAGAATCTAGATAAATTACTTTTGAGTTTAAGATTTATTTTAAATCATGTTTTCGTGTATGTATGTGTGTGGTTTGTGCCCATATTAGTATAGGTGCCTGTGGAGTTCAGAAGAGGGTGTCAGATGCCCTGGACCTGAAGGTACAGGTGTTTCTGAGCCTCATGATGTGGGTCCTGGAAACTGAAGTCAAGTCCTCTGAGGGCTCTGAGGGATGCTTAGTTACCTCTACCACTCACCCATGTTTGCAACCCCTGTAGAACAAATAGTTTCAAAAACAAACAAACAAACAAAAAGATAAAGAATTTACATATTTTAAACAAACAAACAGACATTTTCCTTTCTGAGTAACAATCACTAAGACTATATAATGTCAGGATACATACAGAGAAAGAATAATGGACAATGGACAAGATTAGAGAAACCAGAAATATACTGACTCACAGACATGTTTAACTGTGACTTGAAAAAGACACTGAAGTAACAATGGTAAAATATTTATTTTGACAGTAAGTTGTGCTGGAAAATAAATGTTCAAATGAAATGAGTCAAAGACTTATACTTTATGTTCAAAACATAAAGAAAATTATCTATAAATGTTTATAATTACTAAGAGCAAAAATCTATACAATTTTACAAAAATATCTTTCTAGGGAAATGTGCACATTTGGACCACATGAATATTTATTAGGTAGGAATAATTGTGAGACATTAAATTAGTTTTTAAGTATATTGGACTCTACCATGCAAAAAATCTTTTAGGATTTATGTATCTCAAAATAAAATATAAGCTTGAATGAAAAATGTTAATAAGAAACTTTTAGGCAACATGCCCAATGAAAGTGAACAAAGGATTTAAACAGACATTTTATAAGCAAGAATATGAGACTATTACCTAAATATTTTAAAATGTGTTTTCTTTCTTTACTTAAGAAACACAAGGTTGTTGCAGAATATTTGATTATACTATGAACCCTGATAATTGTGTTATTTACTGAAATAACCTGCTTCTATTTGTGGTGTCATTCAGGCTTTAGCACACACCTTTAATCCCTTTGGCTAGAATACAGATATACCCTTGGTATACAACTTTAATCTCAAATAATGAAGGTAAGGTTAGTTTGTAGAAGGAAGCACTCTAATTGAGTCTAATTGAGTCTGAGTGGTAGACAAATCAGAGAATGACTTCCAGAATAGGATGTGCTTAACTCTCCCACAAAGAGAGAATAAAAGGAAGCTACTTGAGAGGAGTGCAGAGAGAGGAAGATAGACTTACTGGGAGAGATTTACAGAAACAGGCTGCAGAAAGAACAAGTTAGGCACAAGTGAAGGCAGCACAAGCCAGAAGATGAAAGGGGGCCTGAAGATTAGAATTAAATATTGCCAAAGTTAGTATGAGGCCAAGCGTAACAATTCAGGGGAAGCTGAGAGAAGTCTGATTGAATCTGTTAGCATGGAGAGGAGTTCTGAGCCAGAACAGCTGAGCTGACCAGCCAGTCATGGTTCACAAAGAGCTGTCTGTAAGGGTGAGCTTATCCATCCGTACATCTCAAAGGCTAAAAACATTCTCGGCCTAGATAAGGTTGTATGAAGGCTAGAAGTTTCTAGGACTAAGACTGGACAAGCAGGCTCAAAATTAGCCTCAGCGAAGACTATTATTTAAGGCAAATAAAAGTTACATTTACACAGGTAAAATGGCTGAAGTTATTATATACTTACTAGAGTCAATAGTGCAAAAAATAAAGAACAAACAGAATTTGGTAGGCATGGAGGTCGGTTGGAGACGGTAGGGTCTGGACAGAGTAGAGGGAGTGAATATGTTTAAAACTCATTGCATGTAACTTTCAAAGAACTAATGAAATATTTTTCTAAAGTCTTGCAATATCAAGCCAGTAATGACCCACAACTACTAGAAATCTAAATGTCAGTTGAAATACAAATGTCACAAAATCCTAGTGTTGTCACATAAATTTCACATAAATTCACTGGGGACTCTAGAGGTGGTTCAGAGGTTACAAGCACTTTTTCTCATACATGGAACCTGTATTTGCTTCCCAGCAACCACATAGCAGCTCATAACTGTTTACTTACAGTTTCAAGAGATCTGATTCTCTCTTCTGGCCTCTGCTTATACCAGGTATGCACATAATGCAAATACATACATACAGGCAGGACATACATACAATAAGAAAAATACATCTAAATATAAATAAAAGTAAGTGTGTAACTGCATACAGACACAATTACAGGGTTTTGCTCAACATAAAAAATATATATATATATCGACAAAAATACTTTTCCATGAATGTTTACAGTAAGTTTGTTTCATAACTGCAAAAACCCAGGAAAATTGTTTCCAACTGCCTAGTAGATAAACTATGATACAGTGAGGCTTCCATTTTCAGTACTCCTCATTAACAGGAATGGATGAAGTCCTAATCCACATTGCAGCATGAGTGAATAAACTTGCACAATGCTGAAGGACAACCCTGCCTGCCCTGATTATCAAGTGAAATCCTTAGAAAAGAAAATAAAACACTGTTCATACACTGCTTAGCAAAAGAATGGGCTAGCTCAAAAGCTTACATCTAGGGGAAATTTCTAGAATAAAACTAAAGCAAGTAAATGTGTTGACATTGTGTGCTTCCACAGACTGTAGACAATGTTAGACTTCTATCTGGTTTTATTTTCCTCTATTTAAACACTTTGGCTACTCCAGTAGCCAATTATCCACCCTTTACAATGAAGGGGTCCTTGTATTTCCTCACAGTGCATATCACAAAATGTTATTACTTGTAGCTCAGATTTTATTGAAACCATTAGATTTGTTTAATTCTTGAAAGTCTTTAAAATCTTGATGTGAATAAAGATTTCTAAGAGTGTTAGTCAAAGGAATGACTCGTAAAAGTTGCAATTACAAATTAAAAAATTATAGCAATATTTCAAAGACTGTGAAAAAGAGTCGGTAGTACATGTCATATCATATGTCACATGCTATATTTATATATATCACAGTGTATATCATATATTATGAACATGTGATTAAAACCAATAATGAAGCTCAGTCAGCCAAAAAGACACGGCAGGGATTGCTAAAAAAAAAAAAAAAAAAAAAAAAAAGGTGGAGGGGGTGGGCAAGGAAATGGAAGATAAAAGAGGGCAGTGGGTGAATATAATCAAAACACACACACAACCCCCCCACACACACACAGAGGGAGAGAGAGAGAGAGAGAGAGAGAGAGAGAGAGAGAGAGAGAGAGAGAGAGAGAGAGAGAGAGAGAGAGAGAGAGAGAGAGGCACACACAAACGAGCATACACACGCATGCACACACAAATACAAACATTTCAAAAATAGAATAAAAAGCACTTCAAAATAAAACAAATAATAAAGCATTTTAAGGCCATAATATGTCAAAATAATAATTTAGACACAGAAAAAGACATCCATGTGTGGTCATGGTTTAATCCAAGCACGTAGGAAGCAGAGACAGGCAGTATCTGTACTACTAGACATCAGCAAGCCTTGTCTACATAGCAGGTGCTACACAGTAATACCATGTATAAAATCATAATAATAATAAAAGAAACAATTTCAAAAGTCTCTTAACAAAGGAGTTATGCAAGTATTATGTAAATACACGAAAAGACAATAATCCTCAGTAAAAATATAGAAAAAGTGGCACACATTAAATTGATGTCCATTATTTCACATTTATTACAACAGTGAAAAATCAAATGCCCAAATTTTTCTGTATAGATTGATATATAAAGCAAATAGAAAATGCATTATTTGTGGAGGAAAAAAAAAATCACTCAGTGATTACTAAAATCAACTCAGTATTTTTCATTTTAATTAAGAAACTTTTTTTTCTCCATGTTTCTTTTTTTTCCAATTTTTATTAGGTATTTACTTCATTTACATTTCAAATGCTACACCAAATTACCCTATACCCTCCCCCTCTCTACCCACCAACTCCCACTTCTTGGCCCTGCTGTTCCCTGTGCTGGGTCATAGAAAGTTTGCAAGACCAAGAGGCATCTCTTCCAAATGATGGCTGGCTAGGTCATCTACTACTACATATGCAGCTAGAGACACGAGCTCTGGGGATACTGGTTAGTTCATATTGTCCTTCCACCTACAGGGTTGCAGCCCCCTTCAGCTCCTTGGGTACTTTCTTTAGCACCTCTATTGGGGGCCCTGTGTTCCATCTGAGAACTGACTGTGAGCATCCACTTCTGTGTTTGCCAGGCACTGGCATAGCCTCAATAAAGACAGCTAAAAGGGTCCTTTTAGCAAAATCTTGCTGGCTTATGCAATAGTGTCTGTGTTCAGTGGCTGATTATGGGATGGACCCCTGGGTGAGGCAGTTTCTGGATGGTCCATCCTTTCGCTCTAGTTCCAAACTTTGTCTCTGTAACTACTTCCATGGGTAGTCTTAGTTTCTGGGCTAATATCCACTTATCAATGAGTGCATATCATGAGAGTTCTATGGTGATTGGGTTACCTCACTCAGGATGATACCCTCCAGAT
>NC_034591.1:41052837-41053907 GCF_900095145.1 Mus pahari
CTTTACTAAAGTTTCTTTAATGAATGTGGCTGCCCTTGCATTTAGAGNATAGATATTCAGAACTGAGAGTTCATCTTGGAAGATTTTACCTTTGATGAGTATGAAGTGTCCCTCTTTGTCTTTTTTGATAACTTTCATTGGAAGTCGAAATTATTCAATATTAGAATGGCTATTCCAGCTTGTTTCTTCAGACCGTTTGCTTGGAAAATTGTTTTCCAGCATTTCACTCTGAGGTAGTATCTGTCTTTTTCTCTGAGATGGGTTTCCTCTAAGCAGGAAAATGGTGGGTCCTGTTTGTGTAGCCAGTCTGTTAGTCTATGTCTTTTTATTGGGGAATTGAGTCCATTGACATTAAGGGATATTAAGGAAAAGTAATTGTTGCTTCCTGTTATTTTTGTTATTAGAGTTGGGGTTCTGTTCTTGTGGCTTTCTTCTTTTAGGTTTGTTGAAGGATTACTTTCTTGCGCTTTCTAGGGCATAATTCTGTCCTTGTATTGGTGTTTTCCCATTATTATCCTTTGAAGGGCTGAATTGGTGGAAATATATTGTGTGGATTTGGTTTTATCATGGAATACTTTGGTTTCTCCATCTATGGTAATTGGGAGTTTTGCTGGGTATAGAAGCCTGGCCTGGCATTTTTGTTCTTGTAGGGTCTGTATAACATCTGTCCAGGATCTTCTGGCTTTCATAGTCTCTGGTGAGATGTCTGGAGTAATTCTAATAGGCCTGCCTTTATATGTTACTTGGCCCATTTCCTTTGATGCTTTTAATATTCTGTCTTTATTTAGTGCATTTTTTGTTCTGATTATTAGGTGTTGGAAGGAATTTCTTTTCTGGTCCAGTCTATTTGGAGTTCTGTAGGCTTCTTGAATGTTCATGTGCATCTCTTTCTTTAGGTATGGGAAGTTTTCTTAGATAATTTTGTTGAAGATATTTGCTGCTCCTTTAAATTGATAATCTTCATTCCCATCTACTCCTATTATCCATAGGTTTGGTATTCTCAATGTGTCCTGGATTTCCTGGATGTTTTGAGTTAGGATCTTTTCGCATTTTGCATTTTCTTTGATTGT
>NC_034591.1:41054177-41085355 GCF_900095145.1 Mus pahari
TTGATTCAGGACTCCTCAGAGTCCAGCTTTCTCTGTGATCCTTTGATTGTGGGTTCCTGTGAACCCGAGATTCTGGGTGTGTAGAGATTTTGGCAGTCAAACTCCTCTGAGGCCCTCAAATACTGGTATAACCCAACTCCTGTTATCCCGGGATCCTGTTGTCCTAAGATCCTGGGCTTGTTATAGTGGCTTGAAGTGGTGTCTCCTTTGAGGTCTGTGGAGCTGTCTGGTCTGTTCAAAATCAAGGTAAACAAGAACTGATCAAAAGGAACCTGAGCCTCTGGTCAAGAAGGGTTCTGGTGTCCATGTTCCTGTTATTACAGGCCCTTCACAATTGGATTGGAGCAGATGTTGTGTTCCACTCACCAGTGATGCTAAGATCATCTGGGTAGTCCTCTAGGGACCATGGGGGTGTGTGCTGACTCTGTGCCCTAGGTGACCCAGTAATGGTGCAGACCCGAAGGGTCTTGTGCCCCCCCCCCCGGGTCAGGTCAGTTCTCTGTTTCCCTAGTGCTGTCCCAGGTCCAGTGCATGATTGCATTGGAGCAGATGTTGTGTTCCACTCACCAGTGATCCTAAGATCACGTGTGCAGTTCTCTAGGGAACATGGGGGTGTCTGCCGACTCTGTGCCCTACATGCCCCATGTGCTGGCCTTAATTAACAAACTTAAAAGTAATTTTATTAAATGATACATTAATTTCAAGTTTATTTTTTAACAAAAAGAAAAATAAAAGCATAAAATTGTGACCATCTTAATAAATATACCAAATCCACAATAGCCTGAGCTACAGGTACGGATGCTTGAAGTCAATCCAAATGACAAATAAGAAGTGATTTAGAAATAAAAGCAGACATGTGCAGACTCAACAGAAGCAGAAAAATTCAGTGAACACATGAAACACCATTCATAAATAAAAAAGTGTTGGCAAACAAAACAGCAGACATGAAATATTAGATCTTATGTGACTGCATTCATACAGAAGTCTGGAAGAGCTAACTATCTGCAATGGAACACATAGAGGGAAAGAGAGAGGAAAGGGAAGAAGTGAGAGAGGAGAGAAATAGGAATAGAGAGGGAGAGATATAAAGGAGAGAGAGAGAAAGAGAGAGAGAGACAGAGAGAGAGACAGAGAGAGAGAGACAGAGAGAGAGAGGAGAGAGAGACAGAGACACAGAGAGAGAGAGGGAGGGAGGGAGAGAGGAGAGAGAGAGAGAGAGAGACAGAGACAGAGACAGAGAGAGACAGAGAGAGAGAGAGAGAGAGAGACAGAGACAGAGAGAGAGAGAGAGAGAGAGAGAGAGAGAGAGAGAGAGAGAGAGAGAGAGAGAGAGAAATGGGAAGGATATGAAATTCATTCAAAAGGAAGCGAGGAGCTTAGACATTTTATCAAATTAAGTCCTCTGCTCTTGTCCATGGATTTGTTGAACCTTTGCATTTTCACAAATGGAACTTTAAGACAAAAGAAGCCCTGTTCATCAAACTTATAATGGGTGAAAATTCTTCCAAAATGTTTTAGTCAGTTGCATATACGTTTAGACTTTTATGTTACATTACATTTTCATTTTTTCGTTATACTCAATCCATGGGTTTATGTTTTAGTTGTGACAAGCTACATCAGCAACTCCTAGTGAGATACCTTTTTACATTATTGACCTTTTTGCTGAAGAAAAAAAAATGAGCAAACTTTTATTTTACTTTGCAACACACTGTTAATTAGAGGAGCACAGTGCATGGTCTCATTATGAGTTCTGAAATGAATCATGAAAAAGCAATAAAAGTTAAGTAGACTCTTCAAAATAGCTCAGATAAACTCACACTCAGTAAATGGAACACGCAATTGAGCCACCTCTTCTGTGCTCTCTGCAGACACCTCTTAGGACCATATTTCATAGGGGGTGCGAGGAGTATAACTGTGGCGTATTTGAACTTTTTATCTTAATCTTTTTCTTATTTTCCTTTTTTTGAGCCTTTCTAGAATGTCTATTTACTTCTCCAGAATGTAAGTTAATAAGATGTGGGAAGATGTATTAAAGGCATCATAAAAGCACACACCACAAGCCAAAACTCTATTAAAAATAAAGTATAAGGCTGACATCTTCATGAAGAAAAAAATGAATTTGCATATGAACAAAAAAGGGTTTGATTTAAATGATGAATGAGGGTTAGAAAGATAGCTCAGTAACTTAAAGTGGGAGAGCATGAGTTTACTCCTCAGAACAAGCTGTGAAAAGCAAAGCATTGTAGCACAGGTTAGATCCCCAGTTCTGTGGAGGAGGAAATAGGCAGATGAGCCAGCCTAGCCTACTTGGTAAATTCCATGCCAATGAGATATACTATGATTCAAAAAAAAAAAAAAAATTAAAGGTTGTCCTCTGGCCTACACAGCCAGAAAAATCCTATGAACTCAATGAATGAAGCCCCAGGTCCTCAATAATACATTTGTTTCCTCTATATATCTAATTTTTCCACTGCATTCTATATGATATTTCTTCGATTTATCTCTTATATCCCCGGAGGATACCAATTATTATGATCTTCTTCCAAATAGTTCATATGAGACACAAAACAGACAAGCTCACTCTGTAAACAGGCTTCATTTTACACCATTATTAGAGAGGCTTGGTTTTTGCTCTAGACAGTAATCAATGCAGAGATTGTCAACTGTTCAAAAAGCAGACAATGAGACTAGAGTGTTTGCAGCTATAAATGGCACATCTACATGACACCTCTTTCCCAAGGCTCAGAGATCATCATAAAAGAGCGGGCAGAAAGACTGTAAGGAAAAGAATGGTCAGAACACAAGATCGAGCCAAACAAAAACCCATCACGCATAGGGAGGGACCCATGAAGCCACACCACTAGGTAAGGAGCTACCAGCAATTGATGGCTGGAGGAAGAGGAGGAGTCAGTTTTGGGTTCTGTGGTGGTGGTGATTGCTGTTTGCTTTGGTTTTGTTTTTGTGTTTGTCTGTTTTTTTTTTTTGTTTTTTTTTTTTTTTTTTACTGAAGTGTGTAACAGGTTGCCTTATCTAAGTCTTCCCCAATTCCTGAATAATGACATGGAGGCTTATTTTTATTAATAAATGCCTAGTCCTTAGGCTAGGCTAATTCCCAGCTAGCTCCAAACTCAAAAATCTTGTTTAAAGCACTCTGAACTTCTGCCACATTGCTGGTTACCTCTCCTCATTTTCATAATCCTGACTGCCTCTGCCTCCCAGTGGTGAATCTCCTGGCCCCTCACTCTTTCCCAGAGTTCCTTTTTCTACCCCAGTTTTGCTATTAGGCCATTGGCTTTTTTTATTTTAACCAATAAGAAGGTGTTTTAGGCAAGTAAGGAATATCAGAAACCCGTTTTTTTACACAGTTTACGTGTCACTCCAACAGATGTGGCATCTGACATGCTATCAGTGATCTAGCTGGCCATGTACATGTGCTCAGGCAGGCAGCTCTGAGTGGACTCAGTGGCTTAAAAATATACAAAATTTGGAAATAATAATAGGGTTTGGTAGGAGAGGAACTGGAGCTGAGAAAATTGGGAGAGGAAGAACTCATAAAAATATATGTATTATAAAATTCTCATATATAAAATGTAAAATAAATATTCTACACAAAATAAAATATTCACTACATATTTATTTAACTACATAAAATAATATCAAATTATTCTAAATCCCAAAGAAGACAAATTACATTTTACTTTTCATAAAACTCTCTTCAAAGTAATGAAGGAAAAAGAAAGACAAAAGGAAGGAAGGAAGGAAGGAAGGAAGGAAGGAAGGAAGGAAGGAAGGAAGGAAGGAAGAAAGAAAGAAAGGCAGGGAGGGAGGGAGGGAGGGAGGCAAGGAGGGAAGGAGGAAGAGAGGAAGGAGGGAGGGAGGGAAGGAGGAAAGGAGGGAAGGAGGAAGGAACAAAGAAATTAAACAAACTGGAAAATAAAGTTTATTATTCTGAATTTCTCCCTACCCTGTCTATTGTGTTTTATAAAAGTAAAGGAGAGAAGCAATATGTTTGGTGGATGTGCCGTCAAGTGTGAGGGATGAGGGTGCCTCTGCAGGTCCATGCTGAGGCATCCCTTTCCCCTGAGGAACCAGCCACAGTATAGTATAGAACAGAGTTTATTCAAACCTAGGGGAGGGGAGCTGAGAGGGCAATTGAGTCAGAGAAAGGGAGAGAGAGAGAGAGAGAGAGAGAGAGAGAGAGAGAGAGAGAGATCAGAGGAGTAGAGGCCAGCCATGAACAGGTAGAGAGAGGGGAGAGGGGAGTGGGGGAGAGAGGGGACAGAGGGGAGGGAACACAGCAAGAGCAAGAAGGCAAAAGACAGAGGAGGGGTTGAGCAGCCCCTTTTATAGTGAGTCTGGAACACCTGGCTGTTGCCAGATAACGGTAGGGCAGATCCTAGACAAAATGCTTACACTGTCCAGTTACCAACTTTATGTCTGTGTGGTACTGAGGAAGCCTTGAGTAAGTAATGTCTTGAATGAAGAATATGTACAGTTAACATGGCGCAGCCATATCAAGGATCCCATAGCCCCACAGACCAATAGAAAAACTGTAAATCACTTCCTCTGCCCACCTCCACCTGTAGTTAACCTCAGAAGAATGGCAAAACATGTGTATGTGTGACTGCTAATCATTTGTGCAGAAAATGTCTGTCACTGCTTTCTCTCCAAGAGATATTTATTACCTGAAGGATTCCTCCTACAGAGACTGTACCTACTGAGAATCTCTAAGCCTGACTAATTAGTTGGCTGCATATAATAAATTTTCCTCTTTGGTGATCTGTATGCAATAACCCCACTGCCATGTGCAGCTGTACAGTAATGTCACTTCCATGTTCAACTTTATACAATACATTTGCTGGTCTTCCTGGAACAGAGATTTCTCCATCAGAGACCCCTGTCCACCTAACCCCAGATTTTCTGTGTATCCATGTGTCTATGTGTTTGTCTTTTCTTCTTTTCCTAATGACACCTGATCAGCCTGAGTCCTTATAGTTGTACAACAATATGGCATGTGTCCTTTGTTTATTTATGTATTTTGTTGGACTTTTTATTTGTCTTTTCCCAGTAATTCACTGACACAACTTAGTACTTTTCATATATGCATATGAATACCTGCCGAAGCCTTGACTTAAATCACCTGTCAACCTGTCTGGGACCATAGCTCTAAAGAAAACTGATTCTCCCTCCCCTGGTAGCCATCAACTGTAAACAGTTCATTCAGCAAAATTTAAACACCAGTGTAATTTAAAAGTTTCCCTCCACAAAAACTGAAGTTATAGGGCAGAGCCACTATCTCTTCTACTCATTTCCTCTTCTTTTTGGCACAAGCTTGTAGATCATGGTATTCAAGGGATTCAAAGACGAGATTCTCTAAATACAACTTGATCTGTAAATGACCTTGTTACACAGATTTTATAGCAGGAATAGTCATAATTCTTGATATTAAAATAAAATCTTCTAATTTAAATTCACAAATAAAGACACTGACTTTAGTGTGAGGCAAATGGCATGTTCAATATTAAGTCCTATAACAACATGCACACACACACACACACACACACACATGCACATATACACACACACACACACATACACACGCACGCATGCACATCTACACTCACACAGTCACACTCACACACCCACACTCACCCACACACATACTTAACACATAAGTGGGTGTCCGGGATGTTATATGGCTCAGTTTCTGGTTGGCTTCTCTCCAGGTGTTAAGAGGACTGAATTCCTGTGTCATGGGCATTTAACCACAGGATGAGATACCCAAATCAAATAAGTCTGCCCAGCCCAGACTTATCCTGAGGTAAGGTATTAAAAACTCCATCTTTGTGTTTATCTCCAGTCTGTTCTTTGGATGGGGGATTCTATCACCTTGTTCCTGGAATATTTGGTCTGTTCCAGGAGCTGGGGACATATGGCCTAGTTACCGGGATGGATGACTTGGATGGGGGACGGGAGGTGTGGTCAGTTCCTGGAACAGGTAACTTTCCTTTTGAAATCAGGCCTGGCCCTAAAATGGAGTTTATGTCCTCCGCTCACATGCAGAAGGAAAGGAAGGCTTCATAGAAAGAAGACGTTCCCAGAGTACAAAGTAAGCATGCTTTAGCCAGTATCCACAAAAGAGGAAGGGAGGGGTGTTGGGAGGAAGCAGGGGAGGGAAGAGAGAGAGAGAGAGAGAGAGAGAGAGAGAGAGAGAGAGAGAGAGAGAAAGACAGAGACTGAGACAGTCAGAGTGATACAGAAAGATAGAGAACAGAGAGAGACACAGAGAGACAGAGAGACAGAGAACAGAAAGCGACAGAGACACAGACAAAGAGAGAATAAAGGAAAGGAAAAACTATACTTTTGAGTTTTTTTTTCTCAGTAAAGCAGGCTATCTTTTGCCTATCTATAAGATAAACTTTATAAGCAGCAGCATGGGGTGGGGAGTTATCTGAGAAGTGTAAATACATTTTCTCATTAAAAGGATTATTATTCCTCCCTTCTCTTAGTACATCTTCAGAAAGAATATGCTTTCCTGTAAGTGATACTTCCCTTAACACTAAAAGGGAGGACACAGTATTGTGTACCATTTTAACCCTTAGAGCAGATCCGAATGTTGTGTTTTCACTCGGTGGCAGAGAGGTATAAACTCAGATTCCAATCTTTAGACAAAGAGGAAATAGCTTACCCTTAATGGAAAAACAAAACAAAAATAAAACAAAACAAAACGCTGATACTTTTTCCTGTGGTATTCTGCTGGGAGAGCAGTTTGAATGTCTCCCTTTTTAGGTTATCAGAGAAATTGTAAGTGGGGTCCTAATCCAACCTAGAAAGAGGAGCCCATCTGCTCCAAAGCTACTATTCCCTCCCTAGCTGCCTAGCAATACCAACATCACTCTACACAAACTTGGACCTGGTTTCACATTTTGTATACATGCATATAACTTGACCGTAATAGCTGTTTCCACGAATAAGCTTGCCATTAGACAGGTATAAAACTCTGAGGCATACTTTTATCGATATCGTAATAGTAAAATGAGAATTAGCTGACCTATAACTCTTTTTTTGAAATTTCCTATTTAAAATTTTTCATACATGAAAAATTGTCATCAATCCTTGCCACAGAGAAACAAACATATATTCACAGCACTGAGAGATCCATACTTTTGCATGTATCCTCCAACACCATAGACAAATAGGAATCTTGAGTCTCTAAAACATCAATCACTTGCTTCAAGTCAGACAGCCTTGGTCACCTTGAGTTTTAGCTCCTTGCAGGCTTATTGATACCATTCCTTATGATGTCATTATTGCTTACTATCTCATTGCTTATAAATGTCACAGTTTGTTCTTATCATCAAAAGCATTGAAATGGCTTGACCCTTAACATCGGGTGCCTGACATTTGAGCTGCATACACCTTTGAGATCTAGGAAGTTCACTCGCTTCCCAGCCTTGAGAAAATGGACATCACAAGTAGTCACGGAGAATCCCACACCATGTGCAAAGGGAGCAATTTTCCCAAGAACTCTTAATGTGCTAGATCACAGCCAGTGGCTTCATCTGTAATGGCTTTATTCTCTGACTTGTCATCCACACCAAATATGTCCTTTTGTCAGAATTTCGTCCTGTCAAGAAATTTATCTTGGCACCAAAACAGACACCTTGTCCTTCTGGGGCTTCACCAAAGAGATTCATTCCACCTAAGCAGCATCAGCTTCGGGAAGAGATTAGATGGCTTCCTAATTTGATTTGCAGCCTGCTCTTTCAAAGACTGGAGGAGGCCCAGATTTTTTTTTTTTGTCATCCACTGAGCTTGTCTGTCCCTTATCCACTCGTTAGCCCAATCTGTTCCTTAAAGATAAATTCTGAATTTAAAGAGACCAGCTCTTCAAAGTCAATACACTTGGTGGTGGGGGGGGGGGAGGGGGAGTGGTGCTGCCTACTAGCAGGAGGCCACTATTGGATAGTCCCTAGGAGGGCCAATCAGATTTCTTGGCTTCAGCCATCCTCACCATACTGTCTTCTACAGCTGCATATGCAATTTACTTTGGTTTTAATTTATACTCAATCACCTGTTCAACACACTTATCCCAAAACTTTAGATCCCCTGTTAAATGGACATTTCCCTTCAAATCATTATGAAAGATACCCTTTTCCTATGATCATTTAAAACAATATCCTTTGCATCTGGGACTGTCTTCAAGAACAGGAGAGAGCAATGTTCATGGGAGATTACTGGTCTGTGCTACCAGGGCCATCATCTTAACACAGAATAGATGGCATGCTGGCCTATTACAAGTGTTTCTTCTGAGTATGTGTGAATCATTAATATACTTAGTCCTCGTTCTGAAGTGGCAAAAATCTCTTTTCTTTGTAGACAGCTCAATAGGCCTGATAATAATGAAGAGAGAACATGAGGGTTGGCTTGATGTTCAGAGCAGGTTCCTTCTTACCTTGTCTGCAGTCATTAACCAGAGCTCGCTTCACACAGGTCGTTTCTTAGCTAAAATAAAAGGCTATAAATTATATTATTTTTAGACAAGAGATGAAAGATAGGAATATATATACAAGCAGTTAAAGAATAGGACCCAAGTGATATCTAGATAAAATGAGGGCTTCTATATTTTTCTTTGTCTTGTATTCACTTTTGAGATACCTTCCAACATGATTTTTATTCATGTCACAGAATGTCAACAAGGTAAGGTACATTACGATAAATAAGTATAAAATAAAATAAAATTATAGAAATAGTTTTCTTCTTTCGACAATTTACATCTCTTTTGGATTGTCTTTGTTATTAGTCTTTGTAGTTCAAGGTGTTGATTTCTTTTCACTGTAAGGCGTGTGAATTTTATGAGTTTAGAAAAAAACCTGGAGATGTTTAATAGGTGAAAATATGCTGGCATTATTAAAGCTAATTGCCCAAAGATTTACAAGTGGAGACACATTTAAAGGCACAATCATTATGGTAATTGCTGCAATGAATGCTGTGAACTTTTCAGGATATTGTTATGCAATGCCCTAGGGAAGAGTCATTTCTAACACATTATTTTTGTATGGCAACCCTTAGACATTTGCTAGTGAATGCTAAATTTACTGTTAAGCATATATTTCTATGGTTACCTCTTATTCATTAAGTCAGCCATCATCAATGAAAGATCATCATTCCAACATCACAGATCTAAATCACAGTCAGGTTAAATTATGGACATTTCATTTACATATCAGTAGGTCTAAGAAGACTGCAAAGCATTTTAAGGAGAAAGAATAGACAAGTCACTTTAATATTTTGAAAAGTACAATTAGTTCATAAATATAAATGAAGAAGCCAGCACTTTCATATCTTGAATAGTATTTCTTTCATCTCAATTCTCCACTATGAACCATGAATTATAGCAAATATGCAAACTCCATCACAAATTGTTTATATTCTTCCAACGGAAATTCAATTCGTTCTAAAATAGCTGGTATTTAAACAGCACTCACAAGGGTTTACATCCCATGAGGTTGTAGGTGGCGCCTATTGTAAAGTCTGCCTTTACTTAGGGATATTTTATTTGAATTGATCCAAGTGACCTTAAATTTTTCCCTAGCTTGACTAAGTTTGAGACTGTCTCCTCCCTGACTCTGGGGCCTCAACCTCCCTTTACTTAAGAGAATTTACTCTGAAAAACTTACAAATGTAAATTCCTTCTCTGCCCTTTGAGCTGTAAATCTCTTTAAAAGCCTCTTACCAGGTTTACAGCCCAGAAGGGTCTTTCTCAAGGATCTGCAAACAGCCCTTTCTACCAACAACCGTCAAAGGAAGTAGGAGCCTGTGACCTACTTTCTATGAGGAGTTAGATCTTCTCCCTACAGTTGCCTTGCTCAAAAGCTGTCTTGTCATAAAGTAATTCATCGGCACAAATTTTATCTAATATTCACACTTTTCTTGGTTCACCTGACCAGAGCACAGACAGATTGTGTCATCTCAATCACAGTTGCTAGCTTTAACTCTTAGATAATACATGGTATATCACATAGTGTGTGTGTGTGTGTGTGTGTGTGTGTGTGTGTGTGTGTGTGTTTTAGAGGACTGTTACAATGAAGATATGGGAAAGATCTGTCAAAAGTATATTAGGAGATGAGTCCTAAATAGGGAGAAAAAAGAATTAAAATTCAAAGAGGAGTTTCACTATGGAAGGTGGTCATTATGTGTAGCATGAATGGGTCCCAAAGAGAGACTCCTTTACTTAGGCCTTGAAGAGACAGAAAATACCTCTAGAGAACAAAGAAAGTTTCTGATCTTATTGTTTTTCTGGGTTGATGACAAACTTCATATCACGTGACCTTGCCTAACACAGGGAGACATTAAGAGAGGACATAGTTCAAAGTTGCCTTGTCCTGGGGATCTGAAGGGCTGAGGGTAGGGAGGACTTTGTTGTGCATAAAGGGTGTAAAGTGGGCACTTGTCAATTCTTTGTCCTGAAGAGACTGACTGCAGGGGGCTTGGCCTGATTTCTAGAGAAGAAAGGCAAATAGAAGTTCTGTGATCTAACAAGAATGACCATAATGGTCAAAAAGGTCACAGCTTTCTGCAAGAGTTTCCAAACATCCCGAGAAGTAAGGAAGCCAACAGAAACACAAAATGATAACACAATTGCTAGAGGTCAGTGGTGGCTGTGGCTGCTGCTGCTCACACCAAGTGGTCAGATTCATGATGAAAGGTCTCGCTAGTACAGTGCTAAGTATTCAGCTCTTTCTGGGTTCTGTGTGAACTGCACCCATTCTGATAAGCCTATTAAGGTCTTGGACTATGGTTCTGATAGGACTTCAATATCACCATATCATCTATAGTCCCAATTGGCCCTGCTTCTAGGAGACAACATTAAATACTCTGCACTTCATGGGAGAGTTGATGCAATCATGGGTCTCAACCCCACCCCCACCCCCACCCCCCAGATACAGAGTCATCCTCCATCTTAAGAATGGTGTAAGACAACTGCTTATAGAGACATTCAAGGCAAAGCCTCAGTGCTTTATACAACCTGCATGATTTAGGGTAGGACACAAACTGTTCTAAAATGGAACATAATCAAACTATTCCTATGTAGTAGGTCCTTGGAAAAAGCAGAAAATTCCACGTTATAAAACTCATATTTCTTATTCCTTTGTATAAAAATGATATGAAAGCCTGGAGATCAACTGTCCATAAAAGGTTAAGTTCATAGAGAACAGATTATTGAGTTTCTATAAAGAATGCCGTTACTGCCAATAAAAGCAGTGGCCACAACACAGATGGAGCCCTGTTGTCCAAAATCATCTCTTCTCTCAACTGTAGAGTAGATTCAAGAGACTTAATTTGGGTTGTTTATTCACATGCTTGTTTGGATTTTGTTTTTGTCTCGTTAATGAGATCTTACTCCAACCTTCTTTTGGTTCTCTGGTCCCTATGAACTCTGTCAAGAGAAATCAGAATCATAGGAAGCGCACCATAGAACACAGTTGAAGTTTATTACAATGTAAAAGGGAGTATTCTTGGAGGTGAGAGTGGAAGGTACTGGAAAGGACCATTGTGGAAGAGAATATTCATAGGGTAAGAATCGAGACTGTCCTGAGAGATCACTGTTTCTACTACTTTTATATGTAGGTTCCAATATAGCTTGAAGTTTTCAAGACGGTTTACAGAACTGCATTTTCCTGTCCAAGTGACTAACAGGCCCATTGATTCTGACTCTTAAAGGAAGCGACAATGGTATATACCCTTGTTCTTAACCAGAAAGCCTCAGCCACATCGCAACCTTATATCCTTTAGGAAGTTTAGAATATCACGTCTCTACATACTGCCAGAGACATTTACTAGATCTCATTGTTTTGACTAGTAATCAAAGTTCAGTAGCTTCAGTCTTAGTTGCTTACTTGGGAGAGGCTCATTCACAATGACTTCCTCGCTGCTAATATCTGACTAAAGGGAGTCTGGCCTAGGACTCTGTAACCTGGCCTGTCTCGATCTCATGGTAATACTATCTCAGCATCCTTTACTGACCCAAATACACAATAAGATCTATATATGAATCTCCAAATAAGAAAATGTCCTACAGGCCTGCCTAAGCAAGTGCGGGACAACCTTTGCTCAACTGAGGCTCCCTCCTCTCCAGTGACACTAGCTTGTATTGAGCTGACACAAAATGAGCCACCCAAGGAAAGAAAACTGTTTTTTTGAAATATCATCTCTCTGTGTTGCCTTGGTCGTACCAAAGCTATCTATGTAGACCAGGCTAACCTTGAACTCACAGAGATCTGCCCTGTCTCTGCCTTCCAAAACCTGGGATTAAAGGCCTGTGTCATTATTCCTGGCTAAGAATATATTATTAAGTCATTTGCATTTGCATATGTCTATGAGTACGTATAATATACAAGTTAATGTATAAATTGTATAAAACATGTGCTTTAATGCATGTTTACATACACTTGCAAATGTTCAAAGCTATTTCTCAAAGTATACAAAATTTTAAAACAATGGTTTTCAATTAGAACTAAAAGGAAAAAAGCAGTCGATCATAGCATTGTACATTTTATTATTTTACACCAGATTTTTTCCTTATAATTTTTATTAGTGATGCAAATAATCACACTCCAAATTATTAATTCTTCAAAGATGTGATTATTTCTTTACTGGATTCTATACCCTATCCAACAGGAGTTTTCATTTATGATGGAGAGAAGGTCTGGATATTTCTTATCAGCCATATTCTGTGCTAGCAAACTTGTGAGAACAAAATGGACAAACACTCACAATAGAGAAGCAAGCAGCTGAAATTTCAAACTTCTATTTTCTTTCTTTATCATTTTATTTGCTAGAGCCCCAAATGACTACACTCGGACAGAATGATAACTATGACTATAAAAGAAAATAATAGAGATGTAAGTGGGGGAAGAAGGCAATTATACCTCATCCTATAGAAAGAGATTAAGAAGAGAGTAAACTTAGAGGAAGAGAAAATAATTTTACTGAATGGCTATCATTGCTGCAGCTGCAGAATGGACCACTAAATGCCAATGACTGCAGCCGCACTGCTGGTCCCATCATACGGGCCAGAAATCCATCACTGTATTTCCAATTTCCCAAGTACTCTCCTGTGGAGAGAGTACAAAGGCTAAGTGCAAGCCCTGCACAAATTGTTCCTTTCTGTGAACAAGGGCCCTACACTATGAAAAGCTTCATAATAGACATTGTACCCTTCCCCCTCAATAAATCACTAAATCGCTTGATCAAATTGTTAATTTTACAGGGCCAATTACAAAACAATGCATATGGCTGATCCAAGTCATATAAAACAGAGACACAGCACAGTGGTACTTTTATCCATGCTTGTGAGTGTGAGCACAATTATGTGAAAGTGGCTACAGCATATAAAATGAACAAACATGAAAAGTCTAAAATGTGAAGCATCAACCAGGTCACCATGTCACCCCTTATCGTAAGTGTCTATGTTCAACAAGGAGAAAAAACTTAGTATTTTAGCTTTTATTAACAAAGTTAAAATTATGCTATGTTTTCATGTGACTTTTTAATGAATACAAGTGTAAATATGAACATTTGTAACAGTTAACACGTAACAAACAATGAGAAAAATTCACTGATGTTAAAATGATATCTGATATTCTGTGAATCTAGATTTAATTTTTTGAAATGTTAGCACCCCATAAAGTTCAACAACATGCACATGCTTTTTTGTATTTCTCCATGTCAATTTAATTCTTTGACCTTCATTTAGATCCAGGGAAAGGTAAGCTTAATGGCTTTGCTTTATATAATTTTGTTATCTGCACTGCAGAAAGTGTTAGCAAGTAAATTATTCATTTAATAGTTCCATATATTCTCTGTCCTAGCCACCTTTATTAATTGCCTTTTTATCCTATCATCTTGCTATCTTAGCTTTCAATTAGTTGTAATCTCAGGAGAGGATGAGGGTAGGATTTAACAATTCCTTTTGAGATACTTCAGGTTTTCATAAACTATCCAAAGATGTGTTGATCTTCCTGACTCTATCTCTTAAGGACTGGAATTTTATGTGTGCTCCACAACACAAAGAAAGAAATCCATTGTTAAATAATGGGTTGGGGAGACTTTTCAAAGGGTAGAGGAACTTGCTGCCCAGGGTGATAACCTGAGTTGGTTTTATAGGGAAAAAAAACACCAAGAAAAGAAAGAACCAACTCCTACCGTCTGTCCTCTGACATCCACACATACACTGTGCAGGGTTGTATACACACACACACACACACACACACACACACACACACACAAGTAAATCCTAAAGAAAGAAAATTAATTTTAAAACCTTAATTGGCATAGCTGATCAGTACACAGAACATTTGAATGAACAACTAAAAATAATTGAATATAGTTAAGTTTTATCATTTCCGGACTATTTCATATAACCTGAGACTGGAAAAAATTTCTTACTCAGACTATCCTATAACAACTAATTTAGAACACAAAGTTTGAAAAAGAAAAAAAAGAGCAAGGGCATATATCTTAGCTTTATTACTTTTAAGATCACCTCTTAATATATTTAAAAATAATGCTACCAAAAGAATATCAAAAGGTGACTGAAAAAAATCACTTAATGTCCCTTATCTCATTAAATAGAATTCTACTCCCTCTTTCTCTTCATTTGCATATTATTAAATAGATATTAAATATGGTATGTGCATGAAACAATTCCCACTTCCTTGTCAGTTTTGAACTCCAGGGAAAGTCAAATTACTGGTGGACATTTAAAGTAGTGTAAGTAGAAGAATTGTCTTACTTTTCTAACTTTGAGCAGTCTATCAATTATGTTTACGTGTGACCATCAAGTTTAGTAATTGAAACATAATTTAAGAATTACCCTTTAAAAAAAGTGGCTCAGAAACCAAATGAGAAAGTCAGAGACAGTAATGGAGTAAGTATGAATGTACTATTTAAACACAGAAACCTAAGAATAGACACATGTTGAACCACACCCCAAAAAGGGAATGATCCATGAGACTCAGCAAGGCAGGAAAGACACCACAGGAGAGAGCCAGGACTTACCTCATGTTTTCCTTTGTTGATTCTCACAGGGGTTCTTGGCTATCTAATCTTTCCTGAAGCATAAATTTGTTCCACAGGCAAACTATTGGAAAATTAACCTTCTAGGCCATAGAGAAAAGGCAAAAAGTGAAAAAGTATCTGGATATGAAACCAGAGAATCACTTACATCAGACTCTGAGAAAGAAAGAAAGAAAGAAAGAAAGAAAGAAAGAAAGAAAGAAAGAAAGAAAGAAAGAAAGAAAGAAAGAAAGAAAGAAAGAACATGGTAGCCTGTGTTTGGCACTGACATCAAGCCTCAGACCTGACATCTCTACCTAGACCCTTTCAGCACACCAAACATTGGTAAGAACATTGGTGCGTTTGAATGAAAGGCAATCCTTCAAGCTTGTTCTTGCCTTTCGTTCAGCAATGTTGCATGCTCTTCTGCAGAAGATATTGACCTCTAACTGAGACACATTCATAAATGATTAAAAAGTTATAAGGTCTTTATTCTTTACACTCAAGAGGAGACTTGTAACAGCAATGTAAACAAATACATAACAATGTAACATAGCAGCAATACCTGGTAAGAGGTGAGTGAATATGTTATATGCTTTGGCTAAAACTTCTTCACTGTAACTCTGGTACAGATGTCATCAGCAAAGGTGGATGCAGCCTGATTGTTTTTCACAAGAGAAGTGCAACCAATTGTTTTTCACAAGAGAAGTGCAACCAATTTATATTTAAAGGTAATGCTGCTTACAAGAATAATATATTTGAGATCATTTCATACAAGTTGTCCTTAGGGTATAAAGAAGATTTTTTAATTGCTAAATATTAATAGATGTTGTCATGCTAAATAAACTAGAGTATTATGTCAATAATAATATAATTCCCTGCTCTGTGGAGTGTATCTTAGAAAAATATAAACTGAACAAAGAAAGAAGTACTATTTCTAGTAGCTAGGCTAAGAATTCCTGTGTTCTGATGGAAAACATGAACATGTAAATCAGGGCATTGTGTTGCTCTGAGATGTGCTTTGAACAAAATTGTAGATTTCATATACTTAAGAAAACAAAGACAGTTGAATAAATATTTCTTTTTTGTATGGTATTTGAGGCCCACAATAAATAGTTGGAATAGATTAAAGTTAAAATAAGATAATAAGAGACTACAGTAATTGCCTAAGAGAAGAGATTAAAGCCAAGTATTAGAGGGTCACCCCAGACAGGGAAGCAGGCAGGGCAACTGTGGATCATTTCCTCTTCCCTTCCTTCAGATCCAATCACCCTTCTCATCTCTAGTTCTGCAATAGACCATCTACTGCAAGATTCCTACCTCCTCTCCACCCATGTGCAGTGGATGTCACAGTTCTTTTCCCACCTAAGCTCCCTCCCCAAGCTCATTGCTCTATCATAGCCATCAACTCCAACAGACACTACATAGGAACTTCTTCAACTACTTGAGCTAACTGCAAATCTTCACCTCTCCTTCAGCTCCTCAAAAACTAATTACACAACCCCACACACCTACACCATGACAACAAAATATCCAGAATCAAGAAACACTGGTCATTGATTTATCTCAACAACTATGGTCTCAATTCCCCAATTGAGACATTCATTAGTAGAATGAATATGAAAAGAGGATCCATCTCTCTGCTGTATCTCAGAAACACACACATCAAAGATAAACATCACCTCCATGTAAAAGATGGGAAAGACATTCCAAGCACAGATAAGGGGCAAGATAGTGTAGCCATTTTAATATCTAAGAAATACATTTCAAAGCAAAACTAAGCAGAAGAGATAGGGAAGGCCATTATACATAGTCATCAAAGAAAAAAATTCAACATTGAAAAATCTAAAATATATGCACCAAACCCATATAACCCCTGTTTGCAAAAGAAATACTACTATACTTCAAATCATATATTTATGATTAAAAAAACAAAATTTCAAAAAGCAGAAAGCATACAAAGGCATTGAAAACAAATACCTAACTACAGAATGAAAAAGGTATCAAGCCTGAAATGGAAGAATTTCCAGAAGTAAATACACAACGCACACTAACTTATGGTACAAAATGAAGTCAGTTCTCAAAGACAAGTTTATAGTACTACGTACTTATATTAAATAAATAAATAAATAAATAAATAAATAAATAAATAAATGGTGAGAGATTTCATATTGGGACCTTAATATAACACCTAAAGTATATAGAACACAAAATAAGTCATATCTAAGAGGAGAAGAAATAATCAATCACAGGTATCGAATTAATAAAATAGATAAAAAAAAAAAGCAAAACCAAGAAGTGAAACAAATATCTGGTTCTTTGAATAAAAAGAAAAAATCAATAATATTCACAAATGTTTATCCAAATTAACAACAAGGCAGAGAGAGAAAACACAAGTTAACAAATGTAGAAGTCAAGACATAGAAAATACTGACACAAGAAATACAGAGAATAAGGACTCACTTAAAAGTAAGTTAAATCACCAACCAAAGAGTACACACTGTGGTACTCATGGCTACAGCTGCATATGTAGAAGAGGATGGCTTAGTCAGGCATCAATGGGAGGAGAGGCCTTTGGATCTGTGAAGGCTCTATGCCCCAGTGTTGGGGAATGACAGGGCCAGAAAGTTGGAGTGGGTGAGCTGGTGAGCAGGGGGAGGGGAGGGGATAGGGAGTTTTTGGAGAGGAAACTAGGAAATGGAATAGTATTTGAAATGTAAATAAAGAAGATATCTAATAAAAAATAAGCTAAAACAAATAGGTATATATTTGATATATACCCCTTGCCAAAGTTAACTTAGAACTGATAAGCAAATTGAATAGACCCATAACACCTAGTTAAATAGAAACAATTGTAGAAGTCTCCCAACAAAATAAAAATGATAAAACAAAACACACACACATGAAAATAAAACACAAATCAAAAGAAAACAAAAACAAACAAACCCAGGGCCAGAAGGCTTTAGCAAAGAATGGTATCAGACATTCAAAGAATACTTTCAAAGAATATAATTCCAATACTCCTCAAACTATTCCACAAAATAGAAACAGAAGGAACATTGCCTATCCATTTTATGAGGATCCAGTTATGCTGATATGAAATGCATATAAGGTAAAACAGAAAAGAATTACAGACCAATTTCTCTTATAAACACACCCATGAAAATTATCAAAAACATATTTGTAGACTGAATACAAAATTATCAAAAAGGTACCTCATAGTAGTCAGTTAGGCTTTCTTCCAGAGATGCAGGGATAGCTAAGCATACAAAAAATGATATGCATAACCCACCATATAAATATACCCAAAGACAAAAACCACATAGTCATCTCATGATATGCAGAAGAGTCCTTTGACAAAATTCAGCATCCTTTAAAGATAAAAGTTCTAGAGAATTACAAGAAAAATACCTTAACATAATGAAGACAGTTTATAGCAAGCCAATAGCTAAAATAAAGTTAAATGGAGAGAAACAGAAAGCAATTCTATAAAAGTCTGGAACAAGGCAAAATTATCTCAACTATTTATAAATTTTCAATGTAATACTTGAAAGCTTATTTAGAGCAATAAGGCAAATGAAGGACATCAAGGTAATGATATTGGGAAGTAAGAAATCAAAGTACCTTTCCACATTTTTGAAGATTATATGTTATTGTACATAATTTATCCTAAAACTCCAAGATTTTCCTTTAGCTGATAATCACTTTCAGCGAAGTAGCTGGAAACAAAATTAACTCATAAAAATCAGTATCCTACCTATATACAAATGACAAATGAACTGAGAAAGAAATTAGGGAAATAATAGCTTTCCAAATAGACTCAAATAATGTAAAATATCTTAGGGTAACTCTAATCACACTTGTATGATTAAACATATTACAATATTGAAGAAAAAATTGAAGAAGATATCAAATGATAGAAAGATCTATCATGTTCATAAACCAGTTGGATTAATATAGTAAAAATGGTCACCTTACCAAAAGCAATCTACAAATTCAACACAATCCCCATCAAAATTCTAACATAATTTTGCACAGATTTTGATACCTAAATACCTAAATAATCCCTAAAGTAAAGATTTCATTTAATGAAATATCTGCTGTCTCCTGTTCACAACCACACTGTTGATAATAGCTGAAACCAAAATATCGATCATCACATAAATGAAGACGGAAAAGACATCATACTTGTAAATGTAATGTTTTATTTTTATTATTTCCTAATTGGCAGAATAATTGAACCTGAAGGACATTGAGACTGATCCTAGAGGAGAGAAGGAGTTTTTAAATGAACAAATAGCTTATGCTATATCTGGGACGCATATAATGTAGTCATAAATTCTGGAATTAGTTGCCAGGAGCTAGGACATAGAAATCTGAAGATTTGAACCTTAATATGGAATAAGGTTAAATCTTAGCGATTTTGCTATGTCCATACTATTATGTCAATACCATTACAACTTGAAACTAAAAAGATGGTGGATCACACATTCTTACTTCAATGAAAAGAACAGTGGTAAGCAACTTCCAAAATCAATTAAAGGTCGAGAGTTTTAAATCTGAGCATGGTTACTCTATGTGACACATTAATGGGATCTTACTGTCACTCAAACAATTGTCCATGAGTTACTTTATGTTATGTTTTCCCAACCTAATACTGTCTATTTTCAAACTTCTCAAGTAACCATGCAGCTACAGCCAGTGTGATAATTGATACATTGGTGCTGAAAATCATAAGACCTGACACCCGCAGTGAGTCTCTGAGAGTTTCTCTTGCTATTTGACAAAACAGAAAAAAATAAAAATTCCCCGCTCACTATTTTGCATTAACTTCAAACTTTTTTTTTCAAATTTCATCCTGGTCTTTGGACCAGCTGCTCTTATTGTGAACTTCAAAAGTTTCTCTAATCACAAGCCTGCCATGGCTGTGTTTTTAAGTTCTGAAAACAACCTGGGATAAATTTAGAAATCAAGAACAAAGCACATATGAGGCTCTAGATTTAACAGCTTGTGCCTTTTAATGGCATCTGTCATCATGTCTTTGAAAAACTATTTCTCACCACAATTCCCTATGGTACAGTTGTGAAATAGTGGCCCTTTTATCTTCTCCACCCAAGCGTTTCATGTGAGCAAGATCATAGGATGAATCTAGGGATATTATCTTTGATAGAGAATTGGAGTCTTTGTGAATTGAAAAAACAAAAAAAAACCCTTAATGCGCCTACCAACATGTATGCATGTAAATTAAACAGAACATTTTCCCCTCCTTTGAGAACACAAACTCAATACTACCTGATCAGCACATTAAGCATTCTGCTTTCAACAATTATGGAATATACAGAACAGAGAAGCACAGAGCAGTGGGAAAAAATTAAGAAAATTGACAGTATCCATTTGGTTCATAACTTCTGTTAGTTTAACTGTGCTTTTTTTTTTTTAAAAGAACTCAAGGAGTTAGACTCCAGAAAATCAAATAACCCTATTAAAAATGTGGTACAGAGCTAAACAAAGAATTCTCAACTGAGGAATATCGAATGGCCAAGAAGCACCTAAAGAAATGTTCAACATCCTCAGTCATCAGAGAAATGCAAATCAAAACAACCCTGAGATTCCTCCCCCACCAGTCAAAATAGTTAAAATCAAAAATCCAGGTGACAGCAGATGCTGGTGAGGATGTGCGGAAAGAGGAACACTCTTCCATTGCTGGTGGGATTGCAGGCTGATAAAACCACTCTGGAAATGAGTTTGGTAGTTCCTCAGAAAAATTGGACATCGTACTACCTGAGGACCCAGCCATATCACTCCTGGGCATATACCCAGAAGAATATCCAACATGTGTTAAGGGCACATGCTCCACTAAGGTTTATAGCAGCCTTATTTACAGCAGCCAGGAGCTGTAAAGAACCCAGTTTTCCCTCAACAGAGGAATGGATACAGAAAATGTGGTACATTTACACAATGGAGTACTACTCAGCTATTAAAAACAATGAATTTATGAAATTCTGAGGCAAATGGATAGAACTAGAAAATACCATTCTGAGTGAGGTATCCCAATCACAAAAGAACACACATGGTATACTCTCACTGATAAGTGGATATTAGCCTAAAAGCTCCAAATAACCAAGATGCAATTGACAAAGCATGTGAAGCTCAAGAAGAAAGAAGACCAAAGTATGGGTGCTTCTGTCCTTCTTAGAAGGAGAACAAAATACTCACAGGAGCAAATATGGACCAATGGTTGGCTGCAAGCATTCATCTCTGTATTCGTAAGACTGTGACAGAGCCTCTCAGGAGACAGTCATATCAGGCTTCTTTCAGCATGCACTTCTTGGCATCCACAATAGTGTCTGGGTTTGGTAACAGTATATGGGATGAATCCCCAGGTGGGACAGTCTCTGGATTGTCTTTCCTTCATCTCCACCTGCATATGTAGCAGAGGATGGCCTTGTCATGCATCAGTGGGAGGAAAGGTCCTTGGTCCTATGAAGGCTTGATAGATGCCCCAGTGTAAGGAAACTGAGGGCAGGGAGGTGGGAGTGGGTGGGTGGGTGGAGGAACACCTTCATAGAATCAGGGAAAGAGAGGATATGATGAGGGGGGACCGGGAAAGGGTATTACATTTGAAATGTAAATAAAGAAAATATCCAATAAAACTGAAAAGAAAATTGACAATAGTGGTTTTTTGTTGTTGTTGTTTTGTTTTTTGTTTTTGTTTTTGTTTTTTTTGTTTTTTGTTTTTTTTGTTTTGTTTTGTTTTTTTTGAGAGTGATAAGCATGTTTAGCTTTCATTTGGATTAGAAATAGAATTTACTCCTTCACTGGGGACCCTGTGCTCAGGCCACTGGATAGCTGTGAGCATCTCCTTCTGTATTTGTCATGCACTAGCAGAGCCTCTCAAGGCACAGCTATATCAAGCTCCTGTCAGCAAGCCCTTCTTGGCATCCATTATAGTGTCTGGGTTTGGTGATTGTATATGGGATGGATCCCCAGGTGGAGCAGGCTCTGGATGGTCATTCCTTCATTCTCTGCTCCACATACTGTCTCTGTAACTTCTTCCATAGGTATTTTGTTCCAATTTCTAAGAAGGATCAAAGTATCCACATTTTGGTCTTCCTTCTTGAGCTTCATGTGTTTTGCAAATTGTATCTTGGGTATTCCGAGCTTCTGGGCTAATAATATCCATTCATCAGTGAGTGCATATCATGTGTGTTCTTTTGTGACTGGATTACCACACTCAGGATGATATCCTCAAGATCCATTCATTTGCCTAAGAACTTCATAAATTTATTGCTGTTTATTCCATCATGTAAATGTACCACATTTTCTGTATCCAGAGAATAAACCCAAGGAGTTGAAGGGGTTTACAGCTCTATAGGAGAAACAAAAATCTGAACTAACCAGTATCCCCAGAGCTCCTAGGAACTAAACCACCAAATCAAAGAGACTCGTGGCTCCAGTTACATATGCAGCAGAGGACAGCCTAAACGGTCATCAATGGGAGGAGAGGCCCTTGGTCCTGTGAAGGCTCTATGCTGCAGTGTAGGGGAATGCCAGGGTTAGGAAGTGGGAGTGGGTGGGTTGGTGAGCAGGGGGAGGAGCGAGGGGATAAGGAGAGGGGGTTTTCATAGGGAGACCATGAAAGGGGATAACATTTGAAATTTAAATAAAAAATATTAAATAAAATAAAAAAGAAGGAAAAAAAGAAATATCACAAGTTATGTAAGTTCATTTTGGGGAATCTAAAAATTTATAAAATAGTGACAATAAATCTTTTGTGTTTGCTTCCCAAACAAAATCGCAGCAAAAATTACTGAAGTAAAGGACAGAATGAATTTTTTCCTCTATAAATTTTTCACTATGTGTTACCAGAATAGATTTTGATTTTTGGTTTCGAAGTGATTATTAAATTAGTAAAATAATACAATGAAGGTTTGCTTTTAATATATATTCGTAGTTAAACAATGGGCTTCCACTGGAACAAGTACCTCTCCTATTTTAATGTCATTATCCCCTCCCCCCATGACCCAGTGAGTGTTAGTAGGGTTGAATTATTTGCTGGAGCCCATGCTACTTATTAGTGAGTGACTATACAACTGAAGAAAATAAAACCACTTTCCCCAGTGACAATTAATTGTCCATGGTCCTTTAGGGTAGAGTGAAGCCTTGTTAGCTCCTCCTCCAAGGAGGAGGAAATGCAGATGAGCAGAATCCTTTAATAGTCCTGTGCGTGTCACAACAGGTACTGTAAATGTACGATTCCGGTGGTCACACTAAATACAGAGGACACTGGGTCACACAATTTCTCCTCATCTTTCAGCCTTCTCTTCTACAATATTCTCTAAATCTCAGAGAGAAAGAGTAAATGAGATGCCTCGCTTGAAAACAAGCACATGAACGTCAAGTTTCCTCAGTACTCAGACCAGATTTATGTCTCTTAAATCATCACCGTCCATTGAAAAACTAAGCTGCTTTTTTGAGTAGCTGTCTATGGGTTTAAAAAATATTTAGAAGTCAGTTGGAAAACATATAGAGTTATGGAAAGCATAACTGAACAAAAAGGCAGTTAGAGCCTATAATTTCACAGATCTACTCTTGACCAAGGTCAAAATACCAGCTGCATGTTCCTTCTTTAGTGGTGAAACTCAAATCTAATTAGACAGAAGTTGGTTATCATGGTGATACCCATGCCGTGACTGCTCTAATGCCTACGTTTTACTTGACAAGTTATTGTAACCCACAAGGTTCGCAAATGGGTGAAACTCTTGATGACATTTAACTCAAAGCATCCTGAACGAGATCCCCAGGCACTGTAAAAACTATCAAGAAGGAAGGAATCATCACCTCAGTCACAAGTTATCTTATTTATGCCCTTTAGTTAAAGCAAGTGGTACCTTTCACAATAGGTTCTTATCATCTAGTTCTGGTGAACACATAGTGTAATGGTAATAGCCTGCAATATTTTGGGTAGTTTCTGCTACCTCCCTGGTCAATATCTCGTAGGGAATTGCCCTAAACCTAGCACAAAGATTTCCATTAAATAACTCATTCTGTTCACTTCCACAGAGTATCTCTATTAATTTTTTCTCATCATATTTTAATGAGAGTACAAAATTATGCTTCTCTATGGCTTATATATATGAGAGAAAACATGTTGAGCTTGACTTTCTGTGGATTTCTCAATAAATATTTTCAGTTTCACTCACTTTCAGGCAAATTTCATTGTTCTCTACAGCTAAATAACTTCAATTTTGAATATGTACCATAATTTTAAGTTATCAGTGATGGACTCTCTGTTCTACTCTATTGATTTGTGATATAAATATTATGATACTGCTTTCTAATGCTTTTCTATGATTATTAGTCAAAGATTATTATTTACATATAATTCTATCTACATTAAATCATAGTCTATAATTACATTAGATTGTATTTCCACATAATATTTCAAGTATACCACATAGTGTTTAAGTTGTATGTATTACATTGGAGTATTGGTGTGATAGTCATTAAACTTTAATGTAACCTAATTTACTCTGTAAGTCTGAATATTACTTAGATTTTATTTTAAAAAACAAAAACAGCTCTGTTAGCTGGGTGTGGTAGTACAGATCTAAAATACCAGCACCCCGAAAGCCTGGGCAGGGAATTAGAAGTTCAAGGGTATGTAAGTGAGACCTGCAACAAAGATAAAATACCTTAATTAGATAACTACCAGAGCGTAATGCTTCACATTTAATATCTCATTTAATATTCTACATTACACATCTCAAATTCATTAAGTGGCAGAAAAGACATTTTTATTGTTTTTATTTATCTTTTTAACTGATTCTTTGTGAATTTTACATCATTCACTCCAGTCTCACTCATCGTCCTGCCCCCATGTACCTGCTTCCTGCCCTTGCAACTTCCCCCTCATAAGTCAAAACCAAAAATCTTGTTGTAGACGCTGTAGTGTATTACAGTGTGTCCCACCACATACTTACTCTCTCTCTCTCTCTCTCTCTCTCTCTCTCTCTCTCTTTTGAGACAGGGTTTTTCTGTTTAGCCCTGTATGGCTGTCCCGGAACTCACTTTGAAGACGAGGCTGGCCTTGATCTCAGAAATCCACCTGCCTCTGCCTCCCAAGTGCTGCAATTAAAGGCATACTCTTATTCACACTTATTTGCTTGCAAATGTTCATCACAATGGGTCATTGGTCTGGTTCAAAGCCCCTGGCTTCTGCTACTCTATCAATGACAGATCCTCAGAAGGACTCCTGTAAGATCATATTGTTCCACTGTGTCTTGGAGATCCTGCAGCTTTGGATCTGTAGGACTCCTTCACATGTTACAGCATTTCATCAATGGAGTAGATGTAAGCCAACACAAAGGGCCGGATCTGGGTCTTGGTAGTAGCTCAGTTGGCTGTCCTGCCAGTTCTCCCACATTTATACCTGGGTGAGCTCTCCAGTCCTGCCCAGCAAGCTCATTCAATGCCACAAATGGCAAGAGGGAGGGCCAGTTCTCCTGCTCTAATGCCTGTGGGGCCAGATCTCCCAGGATGCATAGGCGAGGTATGGAGCCAGTTCTTTATAGCAGCCCAGACTATCATTATCATAGGGATATCTGTCTGGTCTTTTGTGGTAAGAGACTCTCCTCACCAACACCCTTCCTGCGCCTGCTGCAGGGTCACAGACAAATATTTGGTCCTTGGTGGCAGCACAAACAGAACCTTAGCACGGCCTTGGGTGGCACTGCTGGCTACTCACATCAGACTGTCCCTTACTACCCTTGAGTCTTCAGTTCTTCCTCTCTTTGTGCCCACATCCTGCTGCTTTCTTTCTCTTCCATCTCTCCACCACTTCGTTGCTCATCTTAGTGACACCTGGAATCCCTGGGTATTCGGGGTCTTTTTGTAAGTGTCCTCATGTGTGCTATCCCTGCTTTTGAGGCATAGAACTGGGTAGAGGTCATCTGCGGTCTGCCAATGGGCTCCTGATTAGTGGTTATTTCAGACTTACATCCTGCCCAGGCCCAGAGATGAGGGGTGAGGTTGTGTGGGAGAATGGGTGGTTGTTGAAAAATCAGAATGAGTATATAATAAAATCCTTATTTTGATTAAGATAATCTAATTATCTGTTTTGGAGATTATTCTAGGATCTAACACATATTTATGTCTTGCCAGTTATGATTATATTAAAAGGATGTATTCCTTTTAGCTGTGAAAATATTTTTCGCATATCAATACAAATTACACAATTGCTCAAAAAAAATCAAGTGATTACTTTAAATTGAATTTTTATGACTTAGGTTTATCTAAACTAAAATCATTTGAAGTAATGAATGTAATTTCTGTGTAATCTGACATTATAATTCCAAATATCCTTTTGGCATGCTATTACACTGAGGAGGCTTTGGTACAAACTTGCATTTTCTGTCCCTTTGGACACCTGCTCCATTACCAATGTTCCTCAGGATTTATAATTCTCTATGATGGGCACAGCTCTCTGGAGGGTTCCATAATGATATCCCTCCAACACACAGCTCTAGAGAGGCTATTATGCTTCTGCTTCTCATTTCATACCCACTGTTTCAGTACACTAACCCATGTTTGTCTTAACCACAATTTCAAACATCTTCCAGTGGGCCCATCTCTATGTGACCAAAATCGTTAAAAACAAGTGTTTCTAACTATGTATCTTTATAAATGTAATGGTGATTTTGTAATTGAAATGATATTTCTCCACTAATAAGGAGAAATATAATTGTATTTTAATAGTTGGAAGTGAGATGATTTGGATATCAAATTGTGTATAAATTAGTCTCCATTAGCCACTTGGGTAATGTCTAGTTTCCAGACATAGAAGTACAAGTTCATGTCTCACAATGACCGTCCAGTGGAACATTTCATTTAGACTCCAAGTAAATCATCAGGTATTTAAAATATTTTCTATAGGCGTACTTTTTAAGCAAAAATTTGTAATAGATTTGTAATGACACATCAACTGGGTTACATGTTCCCACTTTTCACTAGGATATTCAGAAATACAACATAAAAATATTAGTCACATATCACCATCTGTGACCTTGAGATTTATGCTGATCATCATTAGATAAATTAGCCTTCTGATTGCTGTAAACTGCAGATAAATTAGATCTCAAGAACCATTTTATTTTCAACATAATTTGATCTCAAAGGGTATTCTTAATGAGAGCAGAGTAACAATTCTTAAGAAGATTCCAATTAATTTACCATATGAGCTGGAGGGAAATAAACCAAAGCAGTAAAAGGAAGCAAAAGTTACTTTTTAAAAAGGAAAATCAGAATTAATATTCTAAAACATGTCATAGCGCATGCAATTATACTTGTAAATCTTTTCACCAGAAAAAGTAATAGAAAACATCAAGTGGCTCACTAGCAAGTATGACTATGAGATATTTTCAGTAATTAGACTTATAAGAAAGTGAGTATGCATTTAATAATTATTCTATAACAAATGAACAAAACCATATTAAACATAACTATTTTCTGAAGTAAGAATTAAAAATTAATAGATTTTGTTATCTCTATCACTTGTTATGCACATCCAAGGCAAATAAGTTACAAGTCCAAAGAAGATCAAAATCAAAGTAAGTTTTCCCATGATTACCTTTTATAGGACAGTCAATGTGAATATGGGTGGGTGTAAAATGCCCCCTACCCGTTCCTGTGTTTGCACACTTGAAACACAGCCAGTGCTGTTCTTCTGGGTAGCTGAAGGACCTTTGAGAAATGGGCCCTGGCTGGCATAGCAGGATCCCTGTGGACAGTCCTTCCAGTATATTAGCTCACCCCACATTCTCTGGTCCATTCACTCTTCCCTTGAGCGCTGCGCTAAGGTATACCCAGCTACTTTTCACCTCCACCAGTTTGGACTGAGCTGCCCCTGCTACCATGACTTCCTTGTCACAAAAGCATAAATCTTCTGAAGACAGGAACCCAAATACATCCTTCCTCAGGGCTGCAGAGATGGCACAGTGACTGAAGTGTTTACCATCCAACATCAGTATCTGTATAATAGACTGTATAGAATGCCACATTTTATATCTGGGGAGCCCACATGGTGCAATAGTGATTTTCCTGCAATCAAATAACTCCTGGGGTCAGATAAGAGGTAGAGACAATAGAATGCCTGGAGTCTTACTGGCCAGCTACAAAGGATATACAGTGGCAAATAAGAATCCACATCTCAAATAAGACAGAAGTCAGGATTGATATGCAAGGTAGTCTTCTGACCTCGACATACATGGTATTCTAACACTGCCACAGACCATACATGTTAACACACCCTAGACAGATAGACAGGGAGATAGATAGATAGATAGATAGATAGATAGATAGATAGATAGATAGATAGATAAGTAATACTTACTATGACTTCTTTTTAGACTGATTAGGCATTAGCAATCAACTTCCTATTTTAAGATTTTACTATTATTTGACTTGAAACCTCTATATTTTGTCCAATATATTTATGCATCAGGTCTTCCTTAGAAACTTTTGTTTTGTATCCATGGTGGTTTTTCTAATAATGCTGAATGCTGAACTAAGAAATACGTTCTGATTACATCTCCTTCCTCTACAAATTTTCAGTTAATTTAGAGAAAATTGTTGCCTGGGTCCTTTTTGGTATGAATTTTTTGAGCCTGTAAGTTACCCCCCCTCCTCCCCCCTCTCTCAGTGCTACAAATTTCTCACTAGGATGTTCCCCTGAATTTCTTGGTATGATTGCTGATGTGAAGTTTCATTTGCATGAACACTAAAAGAAGGAAGACTAGAGATACTACACCATTGCCATTGCCAACTGATGCTTCTACCAGTCAGCTGACAACAAACGTCTTTCATAAATGGACTTTGACTGCACGATGGCGGGCACCAATGCTCTCAGCCTTAGGTCCTCAAGTGCCACAGCCATTATGCTGATCAGTGTTAGCTGTTGCTCCCTCTGAACTACATGAGGAATGATATCAGGAGATTCAGAAAGGGATGGGCATGACAATGGAAAAGCAAATATAATGAACAGCTTGTTGGAAAGGGAAAATGAAAACATATAGCAGAATTGTGGCATGGAGTTAAATAGATGGAAAACAAGCTAAGAGACCAGAATCCTCTTCCAGACGATCAACATTCTATTCTCATTATTCACGTAGCAGCTCACAACTATCTAGTTGCATGGGATCCAGTGTTGTCTTCTGGCCTTCACAAGCACCAGGCTTTCATATGGTACAAAAAGATGCATGTGGGAAAATCACCAGTGAGACATCCAGCCAGAGAATGAATCCCACTTCTTCCCCATTGGCAGAACTGAGCTAAAGAGGACCACTGAACATTGCCATGGAAAACAACATGGTTATCTTTTCACACATGAAGATTACTAATTGTCCACACAAGTAAAGATACAAGAAAAGAAGTAAACTGAAACTAAATTTCTCTTATATACAGGTTTAAAATTTTTCAATGTGATATTTGTGCACTGAATTAAAGCCACAATAAGATGATTGTACGTCACAACCAACTTAGTTTTGGTGCAAAAATTCAAAGACAGTGAAATATATGCAAATCAATAATGTAGACAAGATGGAGTAGATTTAAAGACAGAAATATCTGGTCACATCAATATATGTAGAAAAATGGTTTAATAAAGTTTAACATCTCTTCATGACTAAAACCTTTAAGAAATTCAGAATTAACAAAATGTATCTGAACATAATAAAGTTTATACATGACAAACAGATATCTAACATTATACTAAGTGGTAGAAGACTGAAATCCTTTTCTCTAAACCAGTGTAATGAGCCCATTCTTTCTACTGTCATTGTACATAGTACTTGAAGTCATACTAATATAATAATAAATGAGAGATACACAGAAATGACAAAAACAGAAAGGGCAAGGTTGAACTGTTTGCCGATTCTTTGATGACATAATAATGTGTTTAAAGGATCTTACAGACTCAATAAAAATGGAAGATACAGAACAATTTGAATGAGAAAAAAGAGGATTTCTAGAAGTGTTTAGAGAGAGGAAAAGGAATGCAGAAATGACTTAAGAATATTAGAATTATAAAAAGAAAAGAAAAATTAGCTTTTTTGTACAAAATTACAAACTTCTTCAGAAAGAACCGAGGAAAAAAATCCCATTCACTACCTTAAAAATAAAGTACCTATGAATAAATATAATCATGTTCTCTATAACAAAAACACCAAGACCATTATAAAAAGATAATTGACATTGTCAGTAGATGATGGAAAGACTTTCTGTAGACTGATTGACAGAATCAATATCCTGAAAATTACTCTATCACAAAATGTAATTTAAGGGTATAATGCAATACTCACATAAATTCCAATAATATTCTTCACAAATGTAGAAAAACAAATCCCATAATGCATATGTAAGTATAAAATACCAAGGTAGCCAAAGCACCCCTAAACAAATAGAATGATATTGGGGATATCCTAAAACATGACTTCAAGTTATACTACAGAATCATAGTGGCACAAATAATGTCGCTCTGGAACAGTAGCAGGGAAAAAGAGCTCATTCCAAAGAATGCACTGGAAAAACCTGCCTATCCATTTGCAGAAAATGAGATCATATGCAAACCTCTACAACAGCAGTTCTCAACCTGTGGGTGGCATCCCCTTTGGGGGTCAAATGACCATTTCACAGGCATCTCCTCTCAGATATTCATATTGTGATTCACAACAGTAGCAAAGTTACTGTTGTGAAGTAGCAATGAAAGTATTGTATGGTTTAGAGGTCACTATAACATGAGCAATTAGACAAAAAGATCACAGCATCAGGAAGGTTGAAAACCACTCCTCTACAGAGGTATTAATTTTGAATGAAATGTGTTTATTAAAAACCTGAAATGTTGAAATTAATAAAACATACTTAAAATAATTCACAATACCACTCCAGGTAATAAATGATATTCTTTTTTTTTTTATTATTTTCTTTATTTATATTTCAAATGCTATCCCGAAAGTTCCCTATACCCCCCGCCCCTGCTCCCCTACCCACACACTCCCACTACTTGGCCCAGGCCTTCCCTTGTGCTGGGTCATATAAAGTTTGCAAGACCAAGGGGCCTCTCT
>NC_034591.1:41086415-41099137 GCF_900095145.1 Mus pahari
TTTTATGTGGAGGTCTTTGATCCACTTAGACTTGAGCTTTGTACCAGGAGATAAGAATGGATCAGTTCTCATTCTTCTACATGATAGCCGCCAGTTTTGCCAGCACCATTTGTTGAAAATGCTGTCTTTTTTTCCACTGGATGGTTTTTAGCTCCCTTGTCAAAAATCAAGTGACCATAGGTGTGTGGATTCATTTCTGGATCTTCAATTCTATTCCATTGAGTCTATATGTCTGTCATTGTTCCAGTACCATGCAGTTTTTATCACAATTGCTCTGTAGTACAGCTTAAGGTCAGGCATGGTGATTCCACCAGAGGTTCCTTTAATGTTGAGAATGGTTTTTGCTATCCTAGGTTTTTTATCATTCCAGATGAATTTGCAAATCACCTTTTCTAACTCTGTGAAGAATTGGGTTGGAATTTTGATGGGGATTGTATTGAATCAGTTTTACTCTTAAGGGCTCAATTGTTGTTAGATGTAATAAAGAAGTGCTTATCAGAAAAACTATAAGGTTTACATCACCAAGGCTTCCAACTCCTTTGAAGCACACTTATTTCTGCTTGATTTTCTACCAGAGAACTCTGACCCACTAAAATAAGTCTGTGCACTGGGTCTATTGTGAAATATCATGCAGACACTCCTTTGTTCCATAATTGTTCAGTTCTTCAGGCTTATTATATGCTGTATACCCTGTTTCTGGAGCCACAGTTTATCTATTCTGACTTATTTCCTTTACAAATGATTCTCAGATTCCTGTAAAAAGGAAAAGGAAATTTAATTTTCTATTGCTTAAAGCATACAAGCTCTTTTTGCTGCTTTGACATGCATCAGAGTCTGAATGAATAAAGGGTTTTAGGTTGCAAATATACTTATCCTCTCAATGTTGAAAATATTATCTTATATTCTTTTTTCTATATTTTCATTTACCAATCTGATGTCATTGTTACTCTCTATTCTTTATATCTACTTATTCTTTGAAATACATTAGTGTTTTAATTACCTCGGATACACTTCTTTAGTGAAGGAAGATGTGCTGAGGGGATGTTTTAAGACAACGGAGAGATGCGATCTCAGCATTCTATATGTTACACACCATTCTAGTCCAGGTACAAACATTGAAAGATCACTTGGGAGATGCCCTTGAGAACACAGTGAACAGCCAGGGCTATTAGAATCAGAAACTATAGAATCAATAAATTGGATATCAACCTGGAATTATAATTCAAACATTTATCTCCCGGGATTAGGAAACTGAGGAAAGTCAATCATAATGTGCAGATTCTGGGCTACACAGCAAGGCATGATCTCTTAAGTAAAATAATAAAAGGAATAAGCACTTAGACTTTATATGTAAGAACAGAAGGACAGAGGGCTACCTGGGGTCTTTGCGGTTAGATCATCAGAGACAAATCCAATTTTGCTGTGTTTCAGTGAAGAAAATGACATTACTTTTATGACACATTTCACTTAGGAACCCTAATTAAGTACTTGCAGCCCATTTAGAAACCACATCGTTCTATTTTCCTTTAGTATAGCAAGAATCTATTGATTGAGAGTCTTTTGAAGAATAAAAAGTCACATAGCCCACACTTCACTATGTTCAAAGGCATGCTGTGGGCATCAGCTTGACTCTAGTGAGGACTTCTGGTGAGACAACTACACAGTGATGGGAAGACATGCAAGAGGAGTGAGATCAGGTCTCTCCTTCTCATTTTGTCTCTTTGGTATATACATCTTAATATCAGTCCTATCCAGAGGACAAACCCTGGACCCCATGAAAATCACATCCACTAACCCTACAGTACCTGCGTTTGTGACTATGACATCCTTCCATGGTTCACTTCTTAAAGGTCCCACCACTTTTCTCCAGGGTCACCCCAGCATCCAAGTTTCCAGTGTATTACCCTTTGGTAGATAACCAACATCCAAAACACATCAGAAACTTGTTACTCCCCAAATATTCCTGTGGGGGAGTAACTGGGATAAGCTAGCTGAGGCAGAACGATCTACCTTAACTGCCAGACAGATAAGAACAAGAAAGCTAGCTGAGCACCAACAATGTCTTCTTGTCCTAAACACAGACACACTGTGACCAGCTTCCTCCCTCTCCTTCTGCCATACTTTTTCCACGACATATTTTAATAAACTCTAAATTTTTAACTCAGCAAGGGAAGAGTAATGGAAGCAGTATGTTTAATTGTACTCCCTGGGCTGAGCATATTTATGGGATTTCAGTGATGGAAATCCTTGCTCTTCCCTCTAGGAGATTATGGTTCCTCTCTCTCTCTCTCTCTCTCTCTCTCTCTCTCTCTCTCTCTCTCTCTGACAATGTTTTATTCCACAGCCCTGGATAGTTAGGAGGTCCCAGTCTTCCAACCTCAGTTGGCTCATTGGGGCGAAATCAGATAAATACAACAGCCTGCTGGTTGTTTATCATTTCTTCTATTTTCATTCTATCTTTCCTTTGCCTCCTCTCCCTTTTTCTTCATAGATATTATTATTTCCATTCAATTTTTATATATTACAGGAAGTCTTGCTAGCCAGATTTAGAATTTCTTTGATTTTTATAATTCACTTTCATTCCCTTTAATATAATATTTTCTCTTCCTTTTTTATTCTGCTAGTTATGTTCTTTGTTCTATTAGTTTATTTTGTATCCATTTTAAATTTCTAATACCTGTCTTGCTTTTTTAAACTTAGTTTTCAAGTGGCCTTTAACACATAAATATCTTCCCTAATGACTTCAATAACAACATAATTTTGTTCTATCCCTTTCTTTATTTGCTTTCTGTGTATGGTTCTTCCTTCAATGTAGACAGGACATTTATTTTAACAAGGGAGGCACGAAAAATATGATTGGAAGTTCTGTATGTCATGAATTTTTAGAAATACAGTAAGATTTCTTGCTTGGATGAAGTCTGTCCCTTGCTTTAGGATCTGTTCATGGAAATGGTTGTCCCTGTGCTCCAAATGGTACCCCTCCGGTACCCTGCACTGTAACTAAAATCTCTAATACAGGAAATGTTCTTGCCTATTATGGACGTACACTGGTAGAGGCAGAGCTATGCGATGAACTGTTCATGGAAATGGTTGTCCCTGTACTCCAAGTGGTGCCCCTCTTGTACCCTGCACTCTAACGAGAGTCTCTAATACAGGAAATGTGTTTGCCTATTATGCACGTACACTGGTAGAGGTAGAGGACAGGATAATAGGTCACTCACCTTTTCTTAACCAACTTCCTAGGAATATCGACTTGTCCACTTTATACCATTGCCTGCTCCATCACAGTTTCAAACGTGGTTAGCAAAGCGTTTTCCAAGATTTGCTCTCAGACTGAAACTTGTCCTGACTCCCCTACAGAGATAAATGTTAAAAAAAAAATGTCCATACTAATTTTATATTTTAGCATTTATTTGCTTTTTAAAAATTATTTAAAATTTTCTACAAGAATATAATATATTTTGATCTAACCCTCTTCCTTAAGTTTTCCTTTCTTCTAATTTCTCTCCTCTTATTGCTCTATCAAATTATATATATATTCTCTACTACATCAATTTCCTCCCCACATCCTTTCCTATCCAATCCTATTCCTTTCTATCTCTCATGAGAAGAAAAAAATACAAGCACCTAGGCAATAGCTATAAAACATAACAAAATAAAATATACTGAGATAAAACTAAAGTCAACAAGAGGAACCAACAAAAAATAAAAGAACTCCAAGGGATTGCACTAGAAACAGAGACTCGCTTGTTTACACATTCTGGAGTCCCATTATATACCAATCTAAAGGCTATGGTATATAAGCAGAGGACCTGGTATAGATTTATGTAGGCCCTGTCCATGCTGCTTTAGTCTCTGAGTTTGAATGAGCTTTGCTCAATAGTTTTGAAATTCTTCTTTCTGTCCAACTTCTTCTGCCTCCTCTACTTCAGGGTTTCCTGACCTCTGAAAGGAGGGATTTAATCAAAGGTCTTTCTTTCTGTTTAATGTCTTTCTGTGTATCTCTGTATTTTTTCCCCCATGTGTTGCAGGAGGATGCCTCTCTAATAGGCTGAGATAGTTATATGTATATCTGACTATCATTCAAAGTTGGGTTTTCTTTTTTGTTACTTTTGTTTGTTTGTTTTTGTTTTGTTTTGTTTTCAGTAGTTTTTCATTTTACCCTAGCTCTAGCTTTCTGGATATTTATATTCTTGCTTTTGGTAGCATAAGCAGTGTCAAGTATGGGTTCCATCTCATGGAGTGGAGCTTAAGTAAAATCTGACACTGGTTGGTTACTACCACAAGACTTTTGCCACCAATGTCATAGCATGCTTTACAGGCAGGACAGATTGTAAATCAAAGGTTTTGTGTTTGGTTTGGTGTATAATTTTCTTTTTTGTTAGCCTTAAAATAAATATTTTTCCATGTCATAGATATTCTGAAATGGGGGTTAAGGTTCTACAGAGGCACCAACTCATCTTCTCCATGTTTGATAAGTTGTATGAGTATTGTCTCCAGCAATGGGGCCTTGCTGTCAGTTTGCAGAACAACCTATAGTCTTGGTAACAGCTTAGGTTGTTGAGGGAAAATCCTTGGAATGCTCTCCCATTTAACTGGTTGAAACCCAGTAACAGCTATAAACAACATGGTACTGACAAAAGAAATCACACTGATCAATGGAATTGAATTGAAAACATTAACATACATATTTATGGACATATAAATTCGATAAAAACCAGAAATACCCAATGGAAAAAAGTCTCTTTGAATCTTTGACAAATGGTGCTCATCAAACTGTATATCTGTAGGTAGAAGAATGCAAATAGATCCATATTAATCACCCTTCAGAAAACCCAAGTCCAATTGGATCAAAGACTTTAATGTAAAATAGGATACACTGAACCTGATCGATGAGAAAGTGGGAAATAGCCTTGAATTCATTGGTGTAAGAGACAACTTTGTGAACAAAACACTGTGATGAGACGCGCTACCATCTCGCCAGCAAGAACGACGCGACACATCGTTAGGATCCTTCTGCAGTAAAGCTTTAATGCATCTCGAGAGGCAATGCATAAGCTACTCAAAAGCGGAGACCCCAAGGTGAAAAACCCTCTCCCTTATATAGGAAATGTTCTCCACCTAGGATGTGTAGCTCCCTGGTTGGCTGCTCACTATCGGCCCAGATGATGCCACAGGACAGGCAGGGCGCAAGGGATGGAAATTTACCTGGCACATGCGCAGACCGCTTGTTTACTAGTTAGAACACCGGATGCCAGCGCCATCTTGCCATGGCGATTGTGAGGGCGGCTCCCCACACTGTGAATGCAGGCACTGAGAGCAATATTAATTGTGAATGCAGGCACTGAGAGCAATATTAATATATAAGACCTCATCAAACTGGAAAAGTTCTGAAAGACAAAGGATACCATCAATTAGACAAACTGGAAGCCTACAGAATGGCAAAAGAATTTTACAAACTCTACATGAGATGCAGTACTAATACCCAAAATGTATAAGGAACTCAAGAACTCGATATCAAAAACCTAAATAATCCAATTTAAAAAAAATGAGGAATGATCTAAATGGAAAATTCTCAATAGAGGGATTTCAAATTACAGATAAACACTTAAAGAAATGTTGAAAATACTTCAGGGAAATGCAAATCAAAACAACTTTGAGATTCTACCTTACACTTGTATGAATGGCTAAGTTCAAAAGCATAAGTGACAGAAGATTTGAGCAAGCACGTGGAACAAGGAGAATATAATGCCATTGCTGATGGTAGTGCACATTTGTTCAAGGACCATGGAAATCAATATAGCAATTCCTCAGAAAATTGGGGGTTGATCTATCTCAAGACCCAGTTATAACATTCTTGTGCAAGTACCCAAAGGATACTCCACCATATTGCAAGAACACGTGCTCAAGTATGTTCATTGAGGCTTACTCATAATAACCAGAAACTGGAAACAACCTAAATATCCCTCAACAAAAAAATGGATAAAGAAAATGTGGTTCACTTGCACAGTGGAGTATTACTAAGCTAATAAAAAAATAAAGTAATAAAATTTGCAGGCAAATGGATGGACCTAGAAAAAAAAATCCCGAGTGACCAGAAAATTAATTAATGGTATGTATTTTCTTATATATGAATATTAGCCATTAAATAAATGATAACAAAGCTATAATATGTAGACCCAAAGAGGTTAGACATAGAGGAAGAGACTGGGAGATTCATGGATCTCCTGGGAAAAGGAAATAGAATAGATTTTGTGGATAGACTGGAGCTGTTACATGGATCAATAAGAACAGGCAGTTCTGATGAGAAGAGGGAAGAGAGATGTGATGGAGGAAATGAGTGGAGGAAAAGACAGCTATAATTGAAGAGCATTTTATGTGAAAAACCTGTGTAGTGGAAACTTTTTATAATATATAAAGACTATCCTAACAAAGTCTCCAAATTAGGAGGGAGATTGAACATCTACTAGTCATGTCATACATAATGCTAGTCCATAGAGTTTACTTAGTGCTACCCATATATATGGAAGAAAATCCACACAAAGAAGTTTTAAATATAGGTAAGCTACTATTTCTATTTATTTATTTTTATGGCAAAAAGCATGTGATTTATTTTTATTTTTTCATTTTTATTAATCAATTTTTTTTTACATTCCATATTTTATTTCCCCTGTCCCCCCAATCCACCCTCTGACTGTTCCACATTCCATACGTCCTCCCCACCCACCTGTCTCCACGTGAATGTCCCTGCCCCCAACACACCTGACATATTTCTCCTGTCTGAAAGGATTACAGGGATGGAAATGGAGAGAAGCCTGAGGAAAAGAAGGTCCAGAGACAGGCCAAAATTGCGATCTAGTTCAAAGGTAGGTCACAGGCCCTGACACTATTACTAAGGCTATGGAGCACTCACAAAAAGGAACCTATCGTGACTGCCCTCTGAAAGACCCAACAGGCAGCTGAAAGAGTCAGATGCAGATATTTGCAGCCAACAAATGGACAGAAGCAGCTGACCCCTGTTGTTGAATTAGGGAAGGCTGAAAGAAGCTGAGAAGGTCGATCCTATTGAAGGACAAACTGTCTCAATTAATCTGGACCCCCGAGATCTCTCAAACACTGGACCACCAAACAGGCAGCATACACCAGCTAATATGAGCCTACTATTTATTTTAATTAGCTTCAAGTATTTCTTTTTGTAGTGTGTTATTTCTATACGACTTTGGCACTGAACCATTATTTATTCTTTTCACAACATCCAACACCTTTTATTCCAACCAAGATGTTTTCAGCTTTCGTTTTGTGACTTTTATTTGATTATTTTAATGTTAAATGTATGTAACCAACCTTCAGTGAAAACCAAATAAGATGATACAGATATATTTATGTTTATTGTGAACTACAAGTTTACATACGGTTGAGTACATCTTATGAGGAAAATATAAATTGTGTCAATATGCTAGATTGTCTAAGGAAGTGAAAAGTAGCTTGTAAGATTTTGTTAATTTACTATATTATTTATTTATTTATTTATTTATTCTTTGGTCTTAATCTTTCACAACTTATATTGCAGTAAACAATTTTTAAACCAGCAAAGATCTGCACTGTTGTGTCTATAATATTTAAATTATATTTCAACACTATTTTGATGCCTAACATTTGATGCATGAAAGAAGAAAAAGGTGCACAATGAAAATCCATTTCGTTATTATTTTGAAGTATCTTTTAAAAACACAATACTCCTGTCCATGATCCTGACTTTGCTTTCTTCCTGCTGATTCTGTTTCCAGTTACTAATTTGCATATGTCAAATCAGGGATGCTTAATCCAATCCCCAACCCTGAGTGCTTCTTGTGCTTAGTGATTTGATTTGGCATTCTAGTGTCTGACCTCTATCTTGCAATAATCCATCTTGATATGGTGACTCAAGAAGGATCTAGAAGGACAAAAAGTACCTTTCTTGTAGTCTTTCTTACAGTCAGATACAATTTATGTGCACATATTTCTAATCATAGCAGAGCTACCTACTGTCAGCCTGGATACATGCCAACCAGATCATAGGCATGCCACAGAATTTATGTGTGTATATTTCTTTCTTTCTTTCTTTCTTTCTTTCTTTCTTTCTTTCTTTCTTTCTTTTTTTTTTTTTGGTTTTTTGAGTCAGGGTTTCTCTGTGTAGTCCTGGCTGTCCTGGAACTCACTCTGTAGACCAGGCTGGCCTCAAATTCAGAAATCTGCCTGCCTCTGTCCCCTAAGTGCTGGAATTAACGGCATGTGCCACCACAGCCCGGCCATATGTGTGTATATTTCATGTTTGTGGTATTGGTGACAAACCTGCTGGAAAGCTAGTAACTCCTTTCTGAAGAGAAAGAAATGAGGCTATAAAATTCAATTACTAAAAAGAAAGGTCTTTCTTCATTCATCTTCACTTCATGTGAGAGGACAATAAACATCCATGCAATGATAAGGGCAGACTGTTACAGTTATAGGCAGAAACCGTTAGTGTTTATCGGCCTCCTTTATGCAATCTCCTTTTATTAAATATTAGTGAAATATTTACAATACTTAAGGCAATGTAGGGAAAATGTGTGTTATGAAATCACAGATGATGATTACAGATGAGCATATTCTCCAATAATTGTAATGATTCTAGTGCTAAAATTATGTTCATAATATTATGGCAGAAAAGTAAATGTCTGTGGAAGGTTCAGAGGAAAAAAATGACAAGCTGATAGTAGAGAATGAATGTATTTGAGAATACTACAACAAACTCAACTATTTGATCTAATTTTACAAATATGTTTCATTTCATCTTTCCCAGAGACATTTCATGAAAGGGGGAGAGCACTTAGGGACAGAACTGAAAGCACAACAAACTTGAGGAAAGTGTTACTCTATATTATTTTTTAATATTGTTTTATGGCCTAGGTAAATAGCATAGTGAATAAAGATTTGTCTTACAATATGAAGACATGAGATTGGATCCCTGTCAGTCATATAAAAAGTCAGCCATTACTGCAGAAGTCTGTAATTCCAGCCTAGGCAAGCAGTTATAGGAGAATCCACAAAGCTGACTTTGGCAAAATTGGTAAAAATCATATTCTTCTAAAGAAAGATCCTGCCCCCCCCCCCAAGAATACAGAGAGATTAAGTTAAGGTTTTCCATTGGGATCTCTACCCAGGCCAGGTGGGAAGACCCGGGGGGGGGGGGAGGTGGAGTGAGTGCAGGCAGGGAGACAAAGCCTCTGCCATACCTTCCAGGCCTTTCTGAACTCAGCCTGGTTAGGCTGGGTTGGCAAAAAGTCAACAATCTAGTGAGGCATGCAGCAGGCCCCTGACAGCTCTTCAGGAGAGAAGATCTCTTCCCAAGGGTTACAGCTCTTGGAACAAACGGCTCAGACAAAGGAATGGTTCTCAAATACCTTTAATTCCCTACATGACTCTCTCTATATACAGTTCTGGTGGTGATTTAGGGTCTGACAAGCCCCTCTCATTGGCTTGGACTGAGAGTTTGGGGGAAACCTTATTTGCATGTGGTAGGGCTTGGTGCTGTCCCTAAGAGGCTAATAGCCACTCCTCTCTTGTGGGGGTTGTGGGGGTTGTGGGGGTTGTGGGGGTGCTAACTCCAACAGTGGCCAGGGTCCAGGAGACATGAGCAAACTCCTTTCATCCCATGCAAATGAATTAGCACTACCAGGTCCCGGAGTTCAAGATCTAGACTCAACTGGAAACCAGGCTGTCTGCGCGTAGCCCATTGCCCCACATCTTACCACTGTATATTCTAAATATTCCAACATATATTAAACACAAGGAAAACATTTTAAAAACAACTCTATGATGATGCTGGAGGTTCTAAAAAGGAAATTTAAAATATCATTTCAAGAAATCCAGAAAACACAAAGAATTGGATAAAATAATAATTCCTTTAAAGAAAATAAATAAAATATAAAAAGAAAAGAGTTAAGGGAAATAAATAAAACTGCTCAAGACGTGAAGTTGGAAATAGAAGTCACTAAAAAAATATAAACTAAGGGAATTGTGAAAATGAAAGATTTAGGAGTTTGAGACAAGAAATACTGAAACAAGCTTACCCAACATAAGACAAGATATGGAAGACAGAATCTCAGGCACTTATGTTAAGATAGAAGAAATAGATACACTGGTCAAAGAAAATGATAACTTTGAAAAGCTCCTGACATAAAATGTCCAGGAAATCTGTGACAATATAAAAAGATTAAACATAAGAATAACAGAATGGAGGAAGAAGAATCCCAGCTCACACATCCAGAAAATATTTTCAGAAAAGAAAGTACTCTTACCACATGTTAAACAAAACACTAAATATATAGACCTAAGAATGACTATTAAAAGCTGAAAGTGAAAAAATCCAAGTAACATACACGGCAGACCTATTCGAATTACTTCTGATTTCTCAGTGGAGACTCTCAAAGCCAGACAGGCCTGGACAGCTGAGATTCAGACTCTAAGAGACAACTAATGCCAGCACAGACTACTATAATCAGCAAAAATTTCAATCACCATAAATGGAAAAATATGAGATATTCCGTGATGAAGTCAAACTTAAACAATATTTATCTACAAATCCAGCCCAGCAAAAGGTGCTAACCTAAAACGGTGAACTACACTTGTAAAAAAAAAAATCAGGGAATAAATGATATCACACCACTGAAACCAAGAGAAGGGAAGCATATCACACACACACACACACACACACACACACACAGGCATGCATACATTCATGCACACACACATGTGCACATACACATGCATGTACTCACACAAGTACACATCACCACCAATACCAACAACAACAAAATAAGATTCAGCAATCACTGTTCATGGTTACCTCTTAATATCAATAGTATTAATTTCCCAATAAAAAGACACAGACTAGCAGATGGATGTAGAAACAGAATCTGCCCTTCTGTATCCAAGAAACATTCTGTACCTCAAGAATGATACATTCAAGGATATTAATGAATGATATTACTTCAAGGGAAAGTGTTAGAAAAGGATATACAGAGGGCATGGAGTTGGCAGATACCCCCATGGTCCCTAGAGGACTGCCCAGGCTATATTAGGATCACTGCGGAGGCAGCTGAGCACTCCGGAGGAATCTCCACACCACAGGTCCTCAGGATCACAAGTGAGTGGAACACAATCAATTCCAGACAATCCAGGTGGGGCTTGTGCCTCAGGAACAGGGACAAAGGAACACTGCCCGCCCAGAGGTGGGGCTCCAGTTGAGTCAGGCCACCCCTGCCATATCTCTTCCTAACCCCAGTAGAGACCACTGAGCACTCCGAAAGACTCTCCACACCACAAGTCCTCAGGGTCACGGGTGAGTGGAACACAACCAACTCCAGAGAATCCAGGTGGGGTTTGTGTCAGCAGGAACAGGGACGAAGGAACACTGCCCACCCAGAGGCGGGGTTCCAGTCCAGTTGGGGCCACTCTGCCATCTCTCTTTGTAATCCCAGCAGAGGCAGCAGAGCACACTGGAGGACCCTCCACATCGCAGGTCCTCGGGATCACAGGAAGAAAGTTGGCCTACAGAGAGTGCTCTGACCCCATGACTCAGAAGGAGGATCAAGCTCCAGACTCCTGGACACATGCCTTGCAAGAGGAGAGCTTGCCTGCAGAGAGTGCTCTGACCACAGGGACTCAGGGGAGAGTTGGATTCCCAGGAGTGCTGACAGAGGCTAACAGAATCACATGGGGAACAAACTCCAACCAGAGAAAGCTTGAACATTAACACCAGAGATTTCCAGATGGCAAAAGGCAAACATAAGAATCTTACTAACAGAAACCAAGAACACTGGGCACTATCAGAACCACAGCAAGTCCTGGATACTACAACACACCCGAAAAGCAAGATGTGGATTTAAAATCATATCTCATGATGGTAGTAGAAGATTTGAAGGACATTAATAACTCACTCAAACAAATACAGGAGAACAATGTTAAATAAGTAGAAGCCCTTAAAGAGGAAGCACAAAAATCCCTCAAGGAATTGCAGGAGACCACTGCTAAACAGGTAGAAATCATTAAAGAACTACAGGCAAACAAACACTACTAAACAGGTAGAAGAAACACAAAAATCCCTTAAAGAATTACAGGAAACACAATCAAACAGAGGATGGAATTGAACAAAACCATTAAGGATCTGAAAATAGAAGTAGAAACAATAACGAAAACCCAAAGGGAGACAACTCTGGAGATAGAAACCCTAGGAAAGGAAGCATAGATGTGAGCATCAGCAACAGAATACAAGAGATGGAAGAGAGAATCTCAGGTACAGAAGATTTCATAGGGAAAATGGACACAACAATCAAAAAAATGCAAGATGCAAAAAGATCCTAACTCAAAACATCCAGGAAATCCAGGACACAATGAGAAGACCAAACCTACAGATAATAGGAGAAGATGAGAATGAAGATTTTCTACTTAAAGGGCCAGCAAATATCTTCAACAAAATTATAGAAGAAAACTTCCCAAACCTAAAGGTAGACATGACCATGAACATACAAGACGCCTACAAAACTCCAAATAGACTAGACCAGAAAAGAAATTCCTCCTGACACATATTAATCGGAACAACAAATGCACTAAATAAAAACAGAATATTAAAAGCAATGAGAGAAAAATGTCAAGTAACATATAAAGGCAGGCCTATTAGAATTACTCCAGACTTCTCACCAGAG
>NC_034591.1:41100031-41100936 GCF_900095145.1 Mus pahari
CTCCAAAATTGACCATATAATTGGTCACAAAACAGGCCTTGACAGATACAAAAATATTGAAATTATCCCAAGCATCCTATCAGATCACCACGGTCTGAGGCTGATCTTCAATAACAGCATAAATAATAGAAAGCCAACATTCACATGGAACCTGAACAACACTCTCCTCAATGATACCTTGGTCAAGGAAGAAATAAAGAAAGACATTAAAGACTTTTTAGAGTTTAATGAAAATGAAACCACAACATACCCAAACNTATGGGACACAATGAAGACAGTCCTAAGAGGAAAACTCATAGCTCTGAGTGCTGCCAAAAGAAACAAGAGAGAAAATACAGTAGCAGTCTAACAGCACACCTAGATGCTCTAAAACTAAAGGAAGCAAATTCACCCAAGAGGAGTAGATGGCAGGAAATAATCAAACTTAGGGCTGAAATCAACCAAATGGAAGCAAAAGGAACTATTCAATCAACCAAACCAGGAGCTGGTTCTTTGAGAAAATCAACAAAATAGATAAACCCTTAGCCAGACTAACTTGAGGGCACAGGGACAGTATCATAATTAGCAAAATCAGAAACAAAAACGGAGACATAACAACAACAACAGATCCTGAGAAAATCTGAAACATCAACAGATCCTACTATAAAGGGCTATACTCAACAAAACTGGAAAACCTGGTTGAAANGGNCAACTTCCTAGACAGATACCAGGTAGCAAAATTAAATCAGGATCAGATTAACTATCTTAACAGTCCCATTTCCCCTAAGGAAATAGAAGCAGTCATTAATAGTCTCCCAACCAAAAACAGCCCAGGATCAGATGGGTTTAGTGAAGAGGACTATCAGGCCATCAAAGAAGACCTAATTCCAACCCTCCTCAAACTATTCCACAAAATAGAAACATAA
>NC_034591.1:41101169-41136845 GCF_900095145.1 Mus pahari
GATACTAATATAGCTATCTCTTGTGAGGCTATGCCANTGCCTGGCAAATATAGAAGTGGATGCCCAGTCATCTATAGGATAGAACACAGAGACCCCAATGGAGGAGCTAGAGAAATTACCCAAGGAACTGAAGGTGTCTGTAACCCTATAGCTGAAACAACAATATGAACTAATCAGTACCCCCAGAGCTTGTGTCTCTTGCTGCATATATAGCAGAAGATGACCAAGTCAGCCATAGTTGAGAAGAGAGGACCCTTGGTCTTGCAAACTTTATATGCCCCATACAGGGGAATACCAGTGTCAAGAAGTGGTAGTGAGTGGGCAAGGGAGCAGGGTGGGTAGAGGAAGGATATAGGGGTCATTCGGGATAGCATTTGAAATGTAAATGAAGAAAATATCTAATAAAATAATTTTAAGAAAAAAGAAAAGAAAAGGATATATAAAGCAAATGGGCCAAAGAAGCAAGCTGGTGTAGACATTTTAATGTCTATCAAAATAGACATCAAACCACAACTATTCATAAGAGTCGGAGAAGAATGTGACCTACTTATCAAAGGAAATGTCCACAAAGATGGCATTTCTATTCTAAGCATCTATGCCCCAAAGACAAGAGCACCCATATTTGTAAAAGAAATAATTCTACACTTAAATCACATATTGACCCTTACACAGTGACAGTGTGAGACTTCAATACCCTCCTCTCATCAAGGGACATGTAATCCAGGCCAAAACCAGACAGTGGCCTGCCCTAATGGCTTGGGCTGCGGAAGCCACTCGAGTTACCTGGTTCTTGCATTGTAGGCAGGACATACTCCTATGATGAGTATATACATGATGGGGTGTTGGTAAAGATGTATGCTGCAAAGAAATGTGGAACTAGACAAGGAACAGGAAGGACAATGAAAATTGAGCTGACGTTCGTGTTCTGAACTGCCACCTAAGGCCACTGCCACCTAAGGCCATAGTGATGTCCAGATGTGTACTGCCACCAAGAGCCATGGCTGGAGTAGAGGTCCTACAGCAGCCAGGGTCAGTGTTGATCCATAATCTATGTTACCACCAAAGGCCATGCAGATACCCACGATCTCAGCTGCCATCTGAATTCATGTTAATGTCTTGGGTTGTGCTGCACCTGAAGACCATACCAATCTTAATGGCCTGTGTTTGCCACCTGAGCCCATGATGATGTCCAGGACCTGTGTCATCAAGGGTTATACCTGGAACTGTGGGTCTACTACAACCAGGGGGCTGTACTCATGGTCTCTGTTGTCACCAAAAACCATGTGAAAGCCCATGACCCACACTCACCCTGATTGTAAAAAGCAAGGAAGCTACTTTTGCTGTGATAATAATTATAGAAGCATAGTTGAGAAAGAGGGACATCTGTGACAAGCCCTGTCCCCACCCGTCAAAAGTGCAAGTTTTTAAACAGGAATCCCCCAAAGAGAACCCTTAAAGTGAGATAAGGATGCTGAACTTAGTTCTCCATAATTCATGGCTTCTGGCTGGGTGCAGGAGGGGAAAGATTCAGTTCTCTTTCAGGGGCAGCCCACTGAGAGTTTGACCATGCTCCAGTGAATATAGAGATAACACAGATTTTTTTTTCATTTTAATTTAGTAGAGAATGATCAATAACAGCTTTAAAAATTGTGGACACATACTTCAGTAAGCCTGGCTCCAAGAAGAGAATTTCCAATAGGATTAGTGTTCCACATACAGAAACGGCTTCAGGTTTGTATAGCAGAGTTGATGGTATGCCATCTCCGAAATGAGACCTTTTGTGTCTCTGTTTTACTCTAACATTCTTTCATAGGCCTGTCCTTCTGGAAGCACAACATAAATGTTCGGATAGTGAGGACCTGGCTCCCAATAACAAAATAAGCTTCACGACGAAACCTCATGTCCCACCTTATTTTCAGATTGTAGGGGTAGGCGACCTGATTGCCAGCAAATATTATGAAATATCATGAAATCAAACTGTGGTCCAAACTGATCACACACTGCAGACTCATGAGCTACAGGGGGTAACAAATGCACTTTCTGTGAAGGCAGGTGGTAGCAGCTACAAGCAATAACAAGGACAGAGTTACTTTAGCAAGTATTGTGCTTCCTGTTCAGGAATCACGAGTGATTTTACAGGACTAAAAATGTTCTGTTTGTTGCTAGTTTTTAAAAGAGAAAGTATTTTAGACACTGTGAAATAAATTTATGAATCGAGATTATTTGATGTTTGATTCCCATTAACTTATTTAGCAGTTTTTATTATGGGAAACTGCATTGCTTTATTTTTTAATGTTTGAATAAATTATTAGGATATATTCAGTGGTTCAAACGATGCTGCATTTAGTTTGCTAAGATTCTCTTTCTGTCTCTCTCTCTCTCTGTCTCTCTCTGTGTCTCTGTCTTTCTCTGTGTCTCTGTCTCTGTCTCTGTCTCTCTCTCTCTCTCTCTTTTCTGTATGTGAGTGTGTGGTATGGTTGTATATGTATACTTGTATATATTCCAGAAAAGAATATCAAATGCCCTGTATCACCCTTTCCCTTATTCTTTTAACTCAGAGTCTCTCCCTAAAACTAGAAGCCAGTTTTCTCAATTAGAATGGCAGCAAAATCCAATGTTCCATCTGCTGTCTCCAGCTCAAACAAACTGAAATTATCTGTGTATGTGAGAAGATACCCAATTTGTCCAATACTTTGTTATGTTCTTCTGATTCTGTATTAAGGATTCTATTTACTCTGTAGGGTTAGTTGAGAACTTAGTTTTCTAGAATGGAATGTGGAAAAATTGTATTCATTTTTTCAATTTTTGTTAGAATTTTCCTGGGAAGCTAGAATTTGTAGTTGTCTATTTCTTTGTGTACTTTTATATTAATCAAACTATAATCTTTCTAGATCTCATTTTTTGGCATTATTTAGTGTTTTTTTTCCAGTACTAAACAAGGACATGATTTGTCATGTACCCACTGTCTCTACAGCTTTTCATAGTTTTGCATGATCTTCACTTCTGTAGATTTCTCTACAAATTAAATATACATAAAATTGTATATTTAATCCATAAATATTATACAGCAAATATGCTGTTGAGATAAGAACATTTCTCATTCTATCAAAAGGACCAAGTCATCAAATATTAGATCTAGTGGTGTTCAACTGGATCACATGTATTATGGTCTACACAGTTTTCATTCTGTTTCTTTGATTCACTCTCTGGAAGTGTGTTATGACATACAGCTCACACATTGGAGTGGTATAGATTAAAACTGCATCCAGTTGAGAGACCATCAATCGACTCATGAATTTAAGAAAACTTAGCTCTTAACCTATAGATAGTCAACTGTATTTAGAGGGAGAATGCTGCACCAGTGTGGAATCTAGGGATCCATTTCTTCTGACCCTGGTATAAGGAGTCTTTCTTGGCATTGTGTCACTCAGATTTGACCACTTTCTGACTCCCTACAGTTCTCTGGCCTTTTGATGATGTCAAGCTTTATCCTTTTGTAGTTTGCCTCTTGAATTTATCCTTGTGTCTAACCCTGAAATCCCACTGGTCTTGCCTCTCTCAGAAAGAAACAAATCTCGAAGTCTTCTGAGTGCGGTATACGTTGTCAATCATTCCCCAGATATTTCTAGGTGGTCACAGGACTTACTTAAGTCCTCCCTTGCAAAGTCACTATCTCTTAATTGTCTTGTGTTGATTATCTCCTGGTCTAGTGTACTGGCTGTTTTTGTGTTAACTTGACACAAGCTGGAGTTATCACAGAGAAAGGAGATTCAGGTGAGGAAATGCCTCCATGAGATCCAGCTGTAAAGCATTTTCTCAATTAGTGATCAAGGGAGGGGGGTCAATATGGGTGGTGCCATCTCCGAACTGGTAGTCTTGGGTTCTATAAGAGAGCAAGCTGAGCAAGCCAGGGGAAGCAAGCCAGTAAGGAACATCTCCCTATGGCCTCTATATCAGCTCCTGCATCCTTACCTGCTTGAGTTCTATCCTGACTTCCTTTGGTGATGAACAGCAGTGTGGAAGTGTAAGCTGAAAATACCCAATTCTCCCCAACTTGAATCTTGTTCATGATGTTTGTGCAGGAATAGAAACCCTGACTAAGGCATCTAGTGTTTCATACACTATTGTTTTCATAAAGTTGAGTAATTATTTTCTCTCTCAAATTATCTTTTCCAAAAGCAGAAATCTTGGCTCATTTAATTTTTTTTTTTTTTAATTCTTGTCTTAATGTGGATCAGGGATCCAGGAAGATTTGGCTATGCCCATCCCTGCCCCTCTGCCCACTGCTCTCGAAAGGCTTATAAATGGACTGCTGAATTTCAATCCAAACATTTTTCTCTTGCCTTGTTCATAAGGAGAATCATCACCAGGGTACATATCTGAGCTTATTGTGTATTCAGAGAACATCAGTATTGCTGCTTCTTAGCCAGTGGCATGTCGTGTATCCCACTTGACATTTGTGCTACCTTCCCTTGCTACTTGAATATGCCCATCACTCTTCAGTCTCAAAGTCCAGTACCTCATTATGTCCTCAAACTCTTTTCTAATTAATCTGGATGGCTCACAACTTTCATGAGCCCAATGCCATTATCTTCTGCATTTCTTCAGGTGAAATACTTTCACATATCTTGTATCATAATTTTACCAGTATCCAGTGGAGTCATTTTTCTTGTAATCTTCCCTACTATGCTATTACTATTTTAATACATACGGGATGCAATTTTTAATATACCTCTATTAACTCTTTACACTCTTCTCTTTTATTACCCATCCATTTAAGGTTATGCTATATCATTAATAGGCATTCAACCATTTTTTATTTATATTTAAAGACCAGCCTTAAAGTAACATCGTTTTTCCAATACAAAAACTTGACTGCAAGTTTTCATTCTCATAAGTATTCTGTGTTCAGCAATTATACAAAATTGAGAAATTGAATATATAACATTTTTCCCTGAAGTAAGTTATTTTAAATAAAAATGTTATTTTAAGTACTACCATAGAGTTTTCCTGGAGGTGAAAACAATTTAAGAGTTAACCACAGCAATTTAAGTCAAAATGCCAAGAGATCGCACCAAGCAAAAGTTATCTTCAAAGCTAAGAGGGTACCCAAAGGTTCAAAGCTTCTTACGATTCATATTTCTTTCTTCCTAGAAAATGAAAATTGTAGTTTTACATTTCACTTAACGGTTAGTGGCAATCATAGAATTTCCCTAAAATGACCACATGTTCCCCAGAGAAGAAAACAGATTATAATTGATTATCTGCAAATTATTACAGCAGCCGCAATTTCACTTTCTTTAAGGCTAATTAAAGAAACCAGAATCTTAGTCATTGATTACACAAAACAATCAAATCAGATATGTCACCAGCACTGAGAAAACCCAGCCTAGGAAGAGAAGTAGGTCTGCGATACGTGCATAGTCTTACTGTGGCAACTGTTTAGCATTTCCTAAATATCACAGAGTCAGAACAGGGACAATATACGTGTTGTATTTCTCTTTGAAATGCACTGTTGAGCATTTAGTTTGTCCTGTCTGTGTTGGAATAATGAATTCAGTTCAGCTCAGTGCTCATAACAAGCGCATGTGTGCAAGCTTCACACAAATAACACAATGCAAAGTAAGTTTTGTTTTATAAGAATAATTTGAACTAGCAAGGTATTAAATGTAGAAATAGGCATAGAAATCTTACAATTACGTATTTTCTATTTTTTTGCTATTCAGCCTCATTTTTCAATATGCAAACTGTAATTATAGATGGCCATGCTTTATCAGTAACCTTATAATTTTATATTATCTGTATTTAATATCTATATTATGACCTAATTGTCACTTATACTTTGGTTTATATCAATATGAGGTATTATGTAAGTTACAAGCACACATGCTAATTTGAGAATTGTTTCTTTATAGTCGGCCCTTCTCCTTAGTTAAGCTTTTAGTTGTTCTGTTCCCCATCAGTAGCAGTATTGGCCATGGGAGTACAAGGTTAGTGTGCCATTTGTAGCCATCATAATATCTGCAATAAAAACATGGCATAAGCATGTTAATATTTTACCCATTGATGACAGTAATCACAAACAATTCCATTTCAATATTTTTATATATGAATCTAATCAATTAGCAGACTACTTTGTTTCTTTCATTGACTACTACAATAGACAACTGAGAAAAAAGGGCAAAATAATAATTTAATCAAACTTTGTAATATTTTGGATAATAGTACCTCTATTTTGTCTACACAAGGCACATGCTTAATGTGTAAAAAATTATAGACATTCGGGTCAACATAAGTCTCATATTTTGAATATATCTTAAAGTTTTTATTAAAATTTTCTGTAAATTCTGTTCTTCTGCATTCTACTACTAGCTAGATACTTTAAGAAGAAAAATGACAGAATGAAGCAAGGAAGGAAAAGAAACTTTATTTTGGGGTTCAGTTCCTCATATTTAGAAATTTATTTAGGGTTTTATTTTGATTTGTTCTTTCACAATACAGGATCCCTTTTCTAGTTATATTGAATGAAGAAAAACATTCCCTAGCTGATATCTGTAGATAACAAAATCCTCAAAGCTTCTGCATATACATGTGAGATAACCAAACTGACATTTCAGTGTATAATTTCAGATTGTTTGTATGGTAGTATAGAGGAAAGGGGACAATACTGTTCTCTCATGTCCCCGAAGTCAATCAGTTAGTAAATCATTTACACTGACTGCCTGTTGTGCCAAACAGAGGTATCTCTGGTGTGAGGACCAAACAGCATCTCCCTGTAAAACCCCTACTCCCTGAGAGTATCAAGTGGCTCTAGGGGAGTGAGAGAGGGGTCTAATAAGTGGTGTCCTAGCATGCCTCGGCTCATGCCTAGGGGAATCAATTAACTGCAGTGCAGTGATTAACAGCACCATGGGCACTGTTCCCAGCATCAATAATTTCCATTTTCACCACGGCAGGAATATCATAAAAGAAATACAATTTGTTATCTTGCAGTTAAAATTAGTGTTTTTGCCACCTCTTGGCAGCTTCAAAGACACTGTAAATCGTTGAGGGTCACAGCTTATGCTGGTTAGGTGAATATTACACTTTTGATTTTCAGCGAGGACATTATTTTAACATTTGGACTAAAAATACATTGTTCAGTTCTCTTCAAGGGAAATCAAAAAAGCATAATGGCAGTTTCTATTTGTTAGAGGAATCAGTGTGGCTTGACTCTATAAACAGAAATAGCTGGAGCAGTCATACCCTTACTTTTTCTGGTTATTTTGTTGCCATTGCATATGTTCAGCAAGCGATGCATTAAATTATCTCTTTAGAAAAATGTGAAGGAAAAGAAAAAAGAAAAAATTAAAGACAGACAGACAGACATCAGCAAGCTATCTTATTAGAAAGTGAATACTACAATTAAATACTGAAGAAAAATCCATACCAAAAATCTTTTCCTAGACATTCCAGGGTAACCTAGAAAGCAAATGGATTACCTCATTCACCACAGCATCTGTATACAAAGATATTCACGGCTATGAAGCTATCCTGATCAGACATACCACAGACACCATTATCTATCGACCTAATTCTGTCTTGAGATTCACCTTGATTGTTGTAACTCTAGGTGCCATGTCTCCAGACTTTCTATCAGCTCTGACATGAATTAAGTGCCACTGCTTCGTTTTTACGTCTAAATACTCAGGCTTTGAAGAACTTCAAAGGGTTTTATAATCTCTATCCATAAACACTAATGCCATCAAATAGTTCTAAAAAAAATTCCGGGCACAGACTCCAATAGAGAGTTAACCTCACCCGCTGCTGATTTTGCCTCCCAAGAAGAATTATATTTAAAAATAGAAAGCATACCCTCTATGCTATATCATTTGCAAAAAGAGACCACTGTCTTAATTAAACTTTTTTCAATGTACTGTCTTACAAAATATAGCCCATTATTAAAATCAAAATATTGGCATTAATATAATACATTGATTTTTATCAACATTTATTGTTTTTCCTTTTTTGTCTGTGGATACACTTTTTCTTTTATTAAAATAGATTTTTTTCATACAATAATTGATGGGCACTGTTTCCCAGCATCCAATTCCTCACAAATGCTCTCCACCTCCATTGTTATCCAAATTCACTTTCTCTCTACTAGAAAACAAACAGGCATATAAAGGATAGTAATTTAAAATAAGACACAACAAGAACAAACAAACCTCAACAGAACAAGACACACGAATAAACAAATAGAAGAAAAGTATAAGAAAAAAAATAAAAATGAACAGTAAAAGCCTTTCCAAAGCATTATGAAACAAAGAACCTCCAAAATGTTTTTGAGTTAACTTGGTGTGCCATCTATTGCTGGGCATGGGGCTGCCCTTAAGAGTAGCTTACATCCCCAGTAGGACTCCATTGGAGAAAAATATTTTTCCTTTGCAAGAGGTTTTATATAGGTGATAAATTGGAGTTTAGGTTTGTAAACTTGTATTCACTATTCTATAAGCACTGGAATCCATCCCCTATAGACCCATGCAGACCTTGTGCATGCTGCTACAGTTTCTATGAGTTCATCTGTATGTATGTTCATATGCCTGATGTGATTTGAAGGCCTTGTTTCCTTTGTATCCTCCATTTTTCTCTAACTCTCATCTTCTGCAAGGTTCCCTGAACTCCAACAGAGGTATTTGATGGAGACATTGCATCACATTTAGGACTGGATGTTCCAAGTTCTGTCCATTTTCCATCTGTGGGTCTCTATTTCTTTTCCTGTACTGCAAGAGAAAAGTTCTATGATGATGGATGAGCAAAAGCTGATATATATGTAGAGAAGAATGTCATTAGGAGTCATTTTATTGCTGTGTTACTTTAGCAGAATAGTAGTATTTGGTATTCTCTTAGAAACATGAGCTATCTAGTGTCAGGTTCTTGCCCAGTCAGTGTTGGGGATGATTGCCATCTTACAGGCTGAGCTTTAAATCAAATCATAAATTGTTTGGTTAGTCTCACAAATTTTGCACCACTGTTGAACCTGTGTATCTTGGAGAAAAGGTTCATGGGTAGTTTGGTGTTCACAATGTTCCTTAGATAATCTGCAGAGCACCTTCCAATACAGTGAATACTAGTCAGTAAGAGTGAAGGCTCTAGCAAGACATTGGTTACACTTCTCTATGTGCAATGAGCTAAATAGGTATTGTCTGCAGTAATAGGGCCTTAACATCAGTTAGTGGAGAGCAACCAATAGTATTGGTAATAGCCTAGATTGCTTATGGGTTCGCATGGGACCCTTTAACAATATGATTTGATGTGATCCATTCTTGGAATGGAACTATAGGCTTCATTTGGTTAACAGAGACATCCAGTTGAGGTTCTGTCTCCCCCATTATTTGGTAATTCTAATTCTATAGTATATATATATATATAGTATAGAATTAGTATATACTATAGAATATGGAATCTTCCACAGTAATGGGTTTATGTATGACCCATACAATGGCCCATCATTTCAGCTGTCCCCCCCTTGTCCCTTACCTTCTGCTCTTTTAGTTTTTTTCCTCATGTTCCACCCACCAATCATAATTATTTATTCTAGTTTTTCAACCTAGGGAGATCAATTCCTGCCCCTTCCTCTATACCTAACCTTTATGGTCATACAGATTGTATCCTGCTTATCAAAGATTTAACAATTAGCGCTGTATATATGTTTTAATTCCCCATAATTCTAAAAGATCCAGCCTATCATCCAACACAGTCAAAATACAAAATAATTCAATCACAAATAAATTTCCCCTGGTTCCCTTTTGACAACACCCAGTCTTCTACTTACTCATTTTTCCAATTCTGTTTTGTATCTAAATATATCAAACAGGTCTATTCTCCATTTCAGCATATTATTTCACCAAAATAATGTTACACCATTGGATATGCACAGTATATAATTTTATTTATTGTCTTTTTCCACTTATTAATCTTCAAGAAAATCTAAGAAGGCATAAGTGGTTCGACACCCCATATGCATTCTGTAAGTCTCCACTTAGAAAAAAATTAAATTCTCTTTGAATTGACATGTAGATGAAAGAAGTTAATATCAATAGATTCTGAATTTTACATTAAATTCATAGACATTCCAGTGCCTTAAATTGTTTTTAATGGATGAATATTGTGGACATAATCACTTTGACTGATTAATAGACACCTCACACAGTTACAATAGTTATTATAGTGTGATATTGGCAAAAGCACTGTCACATGGGCCAGTGGAGCAGAGTAGAAGATAAATGATAGTTCTGTGAATATTTCTGACTTTTCTCAAAAGCTAATTCAAATGAATGAAAGAGAACTCTGAACAAATGATGTGGGTACATTTGAATATACATAGATCAAAGAATAAATGCAGCCTAATCTAAATTTCATATATATATGAAATATGTGTGTGTATATATGTGTGTATTATATATGTGTGTATTATATATGTATTATATTATATATGTTATATATATGTATTATATGTATTATAGATATATATTATATGTATTATATATGTTATATATTATATTATATATGTATTATATATGTATTATATATGTATTATATATTACATGTTACATGTTACATGTTACATGTTACATATTATATATTATATATTATATATTGTATATTGTATATTGTATATTGTATATTGTATATTGTATATTATATATTATATATTGTATATTGTATATTGTATATTGTATATTGTATATTGTATATTGTATATTGCATATTATATATTATATATTATATGTTATATGTTATATATTGTATATTATATATTATATATTATATATTATATATTGTATATTATGTGTGTATATATGTGTGTACATATGTGTGTGTGTGTGTGTGTGTGTGTATTATGTCACATAAATATGGGCATAAGTATAAAATTCAAAACAGTAAAATTTTAAAGAAAAAAAAATCTTAGCAGAAAAAGTGAAAGCTTCAATTCTAGGCATAGTTTATAGTTAACACCAAAAACATTTAACCCATTACTGATAGACTTTGACTTATTGATGATGAGAAGTCAGAGAGAACAAAGGCTCCTATCTTTGCAAAACATGTCTTCCATGGGTTTTGCACAATTTACATTTCTTAATTATTTTTCACTTTCTCTACAGAATTTAACCAAATGTCATAATTTCTTGTCAATAAATTATATTATTCTGTGATTTTTATCATAATTGTTGCTATTTAAAGTAATTTTAAATTACAAATTATTACTCTTTGAAAGCACAATGTTATTTAATTATAGTTTAAATTTCATGTCAATATAGACTGAGTTATTGTGCAGAAATTGATTTTGATGCTACTGCAAGACCAGTTATACCTACGACTAGTCAGAGTAATGTTATTGGTAAACGTGTAACAAAGATAATAGCACAGTTAGGGATATGAAGATACAAACCTTGGTGGTCCAGTGAATTGGAAAGAATGAACAGACTGTGGAGACAGAAATTACCTTCCTAAAAGAAATGGGTTAGCTGTTAAACCACATGAATCTGCTTTGAATCTATGTCCACTTAAGGCTGTCATATGTCTATTCACCGCCCTCTACCAGTCCTCATAAATACCTGCTCTTAAGCTGTCATTGCGCGAGTGAACTTCCAATGCAGAAGTATATTCTTTCATATTTTGAAATTTACATATTCTTTTACTATCAACTGAGTTATGGATTGTTCTATGTCTTGTCCTTCTCTTATGTCCATGTATGAAATATATTCTTTTCTTTATGTGTGTTACTTTTCCATAAAATTTCTAATTTTAGCTCTTCTTTTTGGTTTTTTGTTTGTTTGTTTGTTTGTTTTTCGAGACAGGGTTTCTCTGTGCAGTCCTGGCTGTCCTGGAACTCACTCTGTAGACCAGGCTGGCCTTGAACTCAGAAATCTGCCTGCCTCTGCCTCCTAAGTGCTTAGATTAAAGGCATGTGCCACCATGCCCAGCTCTAATTTTAGCTCTTATAAATAAAGCTGCCATGAATATAGTAGAATCTTTGTGGGCTGTTGAAGCATTTGTTGTTTATATACCCAGGGGTGATAAAGCTGGGTCTTGAGGAAGATCTATTTCCAATTTTCTGAGAAACTGCAAATTTGATTTCCAAAGTGGTTGAACGAGTTTATATTCACACCAGCAATGAAAAAGTATTCCCCTCGCTCCACATCTTTGTCAGCATGTGTTCTCAGTTTTTTTGTTTTTTTTTTTTTTAAATCTTAGACATTCTGATGTGTGGAAGATAGTACCTCAGTTTTATTTTGATTTACATTTTCTGGATGGCTAAGGACTTTGAACATTTCCTTAAGTGCTGCTCCTTCAATCAAGACTCCTCAGTTGAAAATTCTTGGTTTAGCTCTGTACCCCATTTTTCAATTGTGGATTTTTAATAGGAATTTTGTGACAATTTGGGTTGTTGGTGTCTAATTTAAGTTCTTTGTAAACTTTGGATATTAGCCCTCTGTCAGATATAGTGTTGTTGAAGATACTTTCCTAATCTGTAGGCTACTATTTTGTTTTATTTGTAATAGCCAGAAACTGGAAACTGTAGTCCTAGATCATCACACCTCGAGTCAGTCCTTGTGGATAGAGGGTAAAAATCAATAACTCAGACCTGGGATCCAGGTAAGGAGCAGAAACAAACTTTCTTTCTTTCTTTCTTTCTTTCTTTCTTTCTTTCTTTCTTTCTTTCTTTCTTTCTTTCTTTCTTTCTTTCTTTCTTTCTTTTAGATATTTTCCCCTCTGAAAATCCCCTATACACTCCCCCCTTCCCCTTATTCCCAACTCACCCCCTCCTTCTTCCTGGCCCTTGCATTCCCTTATACTGGGGCATAGAAACTTCACAGGACCAAGGGCCTCTCCTCCCATTAATGACCAACTAGGCCATCCTCAGCTACATATGGAGCTAGAGCCATGAGTCCCAAGATGTGTTTTCTTTGATTGGTGGTTTAGTCTCTGGGAGCTCTGGGGGGTACTGGCTAGTTCATATTGTTGTTCCTCCTATGGGGCTGCAAACTCCTTCAGCTCTTTGGATACTTTCTTTAGCTCCTTCATTGGGAACCCTGTGCTTTGTCCAATCGATGGCTATGAACATCCACTTCTGTATTTGTCAGGCACTGGCAGAGCCTCTCAGAATTTTATACCCTCCAACCAAGTCCCCTCAGCCCACATCTGCTCTTCCAGCACAGCTGTCAACAGTGGATTATCTGTCCCAGTCTGTCTTTGTTCTTTTCTGGGTGTCAGGCAGGTTCTGGTATTAGTGAATGCAGAAGCCCCTGCTGTGCCTACTACTCATACCTGAGCTATTGTATGGGGGCACACTAGTACAAACATGCTTGAGTCACCCCTCCTACCCTAGATGTCCCTCAACAAAAGAATAGACAATGAAAATGTGGGACATTTATACAATGGAGTACTATTTAAGCTATTTTTAAAAAGACATCATGAAATTTGCAGGCAAATGGATGGAACTAGAGAATATCATTCTGAGTGAGGTAACCCAGACCCCAAAGGACATGTACAGTATGTACTCACTTAGAAGTGGATATTAACCATAAAATACGGGTGCCATGAAGCCACAGTCCCAAAGAAGCTAAACAAGAAGGAAGGCACACTCTAGGATGCTGGAATCTCACTTAGAAGGGGGAATAAAACAGTAATAAGAAGCAGATGGCGGGAAGAAACTGGGATGGAGAGAAGATAGTAAGGGGATGGGGGAGTTCATTCAGGGTAAGGTGTATGGAAGGACAGAAGAGATGGTCATATGGCCCTGAAAAAGAAGGCTATTCTCCTACTAACAGGTAATTTTTGTGCCTAATGCCCTCGTAAATGAATTGGAAATAAATGAAATGGACATTAAATTATTTCTTTCATGTATTGACTTATATTCCTTCAGGTCCATATTCAAACATGGTAAAACTGAGGCACATGCTAATTCTATTTTTAGGTTTCTATTTAAATCCTCTTTACTGATTTCCATACTGGTTGCACCAGGTCACATCCTGACGGTCAGTAAATAAGGGCTCTTCTTTTCCCACATCAAAATAGCTATTATTGTCTTTTGTTTTCTTGACAATAGTCATTCTAACTGGTGTATGTACAATGCCAAAGCAATTTTAATTTGCATTTCTCTAATTACTGAGGATTTTGAAAGGTTTTCCAAAAATTTATGGATCATTTGTATCGCCTCTGAGAACTTGATTCATTTCAGTGGGAATATTTCCCATTTGGGTAATGTGGCTTAAAGCATTTATTTTTTCAGTTCTTTTTATATTCTAAATATCAATCTATTGTTGAAGGTATAGTTGACAAGTTCTGATTTTTCCATTGTATAAGCTGACTCTTGACTCTGGAGATTATTTCTTTTGAGGCTGTTTATTTGGATAGAATATCACTTTTTGAATCTTCAAATTGTTTTGTGTCTTATTAAAAAACAATATAGTACTGGAATATTAAAAAGACATGGAAATCAGCAGGAAAGGATAGAATACCTGATATAAACCCACAAAGACTATGCTACCTTAGTTTTTGCAAAGGTGTTAAGTAATACGCAGTAGAAAAAGAATCTCAAATAGTCATAAGCTGCACCACAATTTTCAAGTTTTAATTTCCTGGCTCACAACTCCAGCTGTTTCCTAGAGGCCAAGCTTGCTCCTGGGACCCCATGCCGTGCTGGTATTAGGGACCCCAGAGGCAATATTGGCACCTAAAAATCTTAGAGGTCATGCAGACCACCAAAATCCCAGCAGAGACACTGTACTGAACCTGAACCTGAAAACACACTGGGCATCAGAACCGCATTATGGCCAGAAGAACAAAAACAAACAAAAACGAAAGGAGCATATGTCCAAACAGCAACAACAACAACAACAAACCATCTAACAAAGATAAACTCAGAATAAGCACTGAAACCTATATTAATACCAAAACCCAGATTACTGAAGGCAAATATAAGAACACAATCAACAACAGCCAGGACTATCCTGACACCACCAGAGCCCAGCTATCCCTTGACTATGCCCTGGTATACACATGGTATTCTGAATTGGTAGTTCTTGTAATTACTACTTAGCCAGAACTTTTCTGAGAGAAGAAAAAAGATGTGTGATTGGCGCCACACCCTTAAGAGATAATTCAAATGAGCTAATCAATCACCTGGACACCAACACTCATAAAATGTTGTCAGTTATAGGAATGTAAGAAATTAATTAAAATTTTCTGGCTCACAACTCTGCCTACATCACTGTTGGCCTTCTCATACCAGGGACAACCAGATGGCTAAAGACCAAACTAAGAACACAATCAATAAAATCCTGGGCACTAAGGCACCACCAGAGCCCAGATATCCTACTACACCAAGCAATGGATAGCCTAACACAGCTGAAGAACAAGAAAATGACCTTAAATAAATTATAGATACAGTAGAAGCAATTAAACAAAGTGAATAATTCTCTTAAAGAAATACAGGAAAATACAATCAAAGAGGTGAAGAAAATGAATAAAACTGTTAAAGACCTGAAAATGGAACTAGAAGCAATAAAGAAAACATAAACTGAGGGAATCCAGGAGATGGAAAACTTAGGGAAGAGAACAGGAACTACAGATGCAAGAATCACCAAGAGAATACAGGAAATGAAAGAGGGACTCTTAGGTATAGGAGATATGATTTAAGAAATTTATATGTTAGTCAATGAAAATGTCAAATATCAAAAGTTTCTGACATAAAACATGCAAGAGGTCTAGGACACTATGAAAAAGCCGAACTTGACAAAAATAGGAATAGTAGAAGAAGATGCCCAGCTCCAAGATCCAGAAAATATTTTCAACAATATCATAAAAAGAAAATTTTCCCAATCTAAAGAAAGAGTTGCCTATAAACTTACAAGAAGCTTACAAAAGAATAAGTAGATTATATCAGAAAATTGAATTCTCCCTTCACATAATAATCAAGCACTAGATATATAGAACAAGGAAAAATATTTAAAACTGCAAAAGAAAAGGGCTAAGTAACATATAAAAGCAGACCTAATAGAACTAGTTCCAAAATGTCAACAGAAACTCTAAAAGCCAGAAGTACCTGGGCAGATGATTTGCAGACTCTAGAAGAAACTAGAAGAAAAACTCTAAGTTTAACTACATCCAGGAAAACACAAGAAATCAATAATTACTCACCAGTAAATAATAAATAACGGAAACACATACAGACACTACCAGCATCGAAATAATAATAACAATCACTGGTCACTAATATCTTTCAACATCAATCGACTGAATTCCTCAATAAAAAGACACAGTCTAACAGAATTTATATGAAACAGAATCCAAGATTCTGCTACATACAAACACACTTTAGCAACAAAGACAGAGTAAAGGACTAGAAAAATCTTAGGGAAAGTATTTTACTTATCAAAGGAAAAATCCACCAAGATGACATCTCAAATCTGAATATATGTGACCCAAATGCAAGGATACTTAGATTTACTAAAGGAACATTACTAAAGCTTAAATCACACATTAATGCTGGAAGACTTGAATAGACCTATCACAAATTGCCAGGTCAGTCTGACAGATACTAAACACAGAAATAATTCAACTAACACATATTATGACTCAAACAGACCTTCTAGATATGTTCAGAACGTTTCAGACAAACACAAACGAATGAAACTTTTTCTCAGCAACTGATGAAAGCTTCTTCAAAACTGAACGTATACTCAGTCACAAAGAAAGTCTCAACAGAAAAAAAAAAAAAACAAAAACCCTTGTATCATCTAAGACTACCATGAATTAAAGCTGAAACTTCAATAACAACAGATACAACAAAAAGCCACAAACTCCTAGAAACGGAACAACATTCTACTCAATGACTGTTTGGTCAGGGAAAAAAAATAAAGAAATGAAAGACTTTCAGAAAAATTCTAGAGGAAAAACAAACAGGCAAACACACCAAACTGGAAGAGAAGGCAGGAAATAAAATCAGGACTGGAATCAATCAATTAAAAACAAAGAAAGTAATACTAATAATCAACAAAACTAAGAAATGGTTCTTTGAAAAATTCAACAGTGTAGACAAACCATTAGCCAAGCTAACCAGAGGACAAAGAGACAGTATTCACGTAAACAAAATCAGAAATGAAAAGGGAGACATAATAAGAGACAACAAGGAAATTTAGAGAATATTTGGTCATATTTCAAAAGCCAATACTCTAGAAAACTGGAAAATCTAAATGAAATGGATGATTTTCCAACCCCAAAAGCCGAGAGCCAGATGGTTTTAGTGCAGAATTATACCAGAACTTCAAAGTGAGTTAATATCAATGTTCCTCAAACAATTCCACAAAATAGAAACAGAAGGAACACTGCCAAACTCATTTCATGAAGCCATAGTCACCCCGAAAACTAAACCACAAAAAGACTCAACAAAGAAAGATAATTCAAACCAATTTCTATTATGAGCATTGAGGCAAAAACTACTCAGTAAAATACTCACAAACTAAATCCAGGAACTTATCAAAGACATCATCGATCAATGCCAAGTAGGTTTCATTAAAGGGATGCTGGGATGATTCAATATACACAAACACATCAATGTAAAATCACATGAATATCTCATTAGACACTAAAAAAAACTTTGATTAAATCCAACACCCATTTATATTAAAGGTATTAGAGAGATTATGGATACAAGGTGCATACCTATATAAAACAAAGGAATATACAGCAAGCCAATAGCCAGCATCAAATAATATGGAGAAAAACAACACATTTTCACTAAAGTCAGAAACAAGACAAGGCTGGCCACTCTCCCTATCTATTCAATATTGTACTTGAAGTTCTAGCTTACAGCAAGGGGATACAAATTGGAAAAGTAGAAGTAAAATTATTGCTGCTTGGGGGATGATATGATAGTATGCATAAATAACTTTAAAAATTCTACCAGAGAATTACTACAGCTAATAAACACCTATAACAAAGTACCTAGATACAAAATTAACGTAGAAAAAAAAATCCTTTATTCAAATGACAAATTGGTCAAAAAAGAAATTATAGAAATAACATCCTTTATAATTGCCACAATAATATGCAATATCTTGGTATAATTATAACCAAGTCAGTTAATGACCTATTGGATAAGAACTTCAAGTTGCTGAAGGAAATTGAAGAAGATATGAGAAGATGGAAAGATGGAAAGATCTCCCATACTAATGGATCAGTAGGATTAACACAGGGAAAATGAACATCTTACCAAAAGCAATTTACATATTCAAATCAATTTTCACCAAAATTCCAACACAAAACTTTATAGACCTTGACAGAATAACTCTCAACTTCATATGGAAAAATAACCCAGGATAGTTAAAACAATTCTAAACTATAGAAGAACTTCTGGAGGCATCATCACAATCCCTGACTTCAAGCTATGCTAAAGAGCAATAATAATAAAAATTGCATGGTATTGGTATAAAACCAGACAGGATCATGAATGGAATAGAATCAAAGACCCTGAAATAGTCCCACACATAAATGCAGACTTGCTTTTTGACAAAGAAGGCAAAACCATACAATGAAAGAAAGAAAACATCTTTAACAAATGGTGCTGGTCTAACTGGATGTTTACAGGTAGAAGAATGCAAATAGATACCTATCTATCACCCTGCACAAAACTCAAGTCCAAGTTGATGAAAGACGTTAATATAAAACCAGATATACTAATCCTAATAGAACAGAAAGTACAGAACAACCTTGAACTCATTAATGTAGAAAACAATTTCTTGAACAGAACACCAATGCCTGCAACTCTAAGATCAACAATTGACAAATAGGAGATCACAGAATAGAAAAGCTTCTGTAATGCAAAGAATGCTGTCATTAGGATAAAATGGCAGCAGACAAATTGTGAAAGAGACTTTACCAACCCTTCATCCAACAAAGGGCTTATTATATCCAAAATTTATAAAGAACTCAAGAAGTTTGACAGTGACAATCCAAATAACCAAATTAAAAAATGAGATAAGAGCTAAACAAAGAATTCTCAACAGAAAAAATCTTGAATGGCAGAGAAGCACTAAAAGAAATGTTTAAAGTCCTTTCTCATCAGGAAAAATGGAAATCAAAACAACTCTGAGATTCCATCTTACATAGGTAAGAATGACTATGATAAAAAAACTCAAGTGGTAAAACAGACTGACAAGGATGTATGGCAAAAGGAACACTCCTCCATTGTACAACCACATTGAAAATCAATGTGGTGATTTCTCAGAAAACTGGTAATAGTTTCACTTCAATTCCACTGGGCATATACCAAAAGATGCTCAACCATTCCACAGAAATATCAGTTTTCACATCATTTCTGGAGGTATCTTGTGTCTGTGAGGCAACAAGGAAATTTACAACAAAATCTGTAATGTACTTATCTAAGAACATTTCCCACATTCTTCCCTATATATACATTTGCTTATTTCATTCAAGTTACTACCAAACAAAGAGCATACATGGGCTGGACATAGGCCCCCTCCACAGATCTAGGAGTTGTCCAGCTTGGTCTTCATGTGGGTCCTGAACTGGCGCGTGACTATCTAGCCCAAAAGCCATTACCTGTCTTTTGGATATGTTCTTCTAGCTGGACCCTCTTTCCAGATCTCTGTGGGAGAAGATATGCTTATTCCTGCAGAGGCTTGATGTGCCAGGGAGGGGATACCCATAGAGGCCTCCACCCTCTAGGAGGAGAAGGGATGGATGGGGGACAGACTGGAGAAGGAGGGGCTGGGAAGATGAACAGTGACTGGAAGTAAAGTGAATAAATAATTAAAAGGAAAAAAAAAGGCATTGAGAAATCATAGATAGAAGCTTCAGACTTAAAAGAATAAATGCTATATATGGAAAGCTGAAAGCCAATATAAAATTAAATAGAGAAACACTTAAAGCAATTCCACTAAAATCAGGACCAAGATAAGGTTGTCCAATCTCTCTGTATCTATTGAATATAGGACTTGAAGTTTTAGCTAAAGCAATAAGACAACTAAAGGAGATCAAGAGGATACAAATTGGATAGTATGTTGTCAAAGCATTGCTATCTGCAGATGATATGAGGAGTATACATATGCAACCTCAAAAATTTTACCAGGGAACTTCTGCAGCTCATAAACACCTTTAGCAAAGTGGCTGGATACAAAATTGACTTAAAAAATCACTAGCTCTCATATATACACATAATAAGTAGGTTGACAAAGAAATTAGACCCTTAACAATAGCCACAAATAATACTAAGTATCTTGGTGTAACTCTGAGCAAATGAAAGACCTACATGACAAGAACATTAAGTCTCTGAAGAAAGAAGTTGAAGAAGCTATCATAAGATGAAAAGATCTCCCATGTTCATAGAAAAGTAGGGTTTGGCCATTTTATGAAATGATATCTCCAGATTCAACGTAATTCCCATCAAAATCCCAACACAGATCTTGAAAGATCAATATTTGATTTCATATGGAAAAAACAAACAAACAAATGAACGCAGAAAACCCACAATATCTAAACAATCCTGTGCAATAAAAGAACTTCTGAAGATATTGCCATCTCTGATTTCAAGCTGTACTACAGAGCAATAGTAACGAAAAACAGACAAATGAACAAACAAACAAACAAACAAATAAAACAATATGGTATTGGCATAAAACCAGATAGGTTGATCAATGGAATCTAATTTAAGACCCAAAGTAAATTCACAGTGCCATGGACACTTGTTTTGTGATGAAAATACCAAAATTATACAATAGAAAAAAGAAAACATCTTCAACATATGGTGCTTATAATATTAATACCTGCCTATAGAAGATGCATAGATGTATTATCTACCATTCTTCATAAAATTCAATTCCAAGTGCATCAAAAACCTTAACATAAAGCCAGATATACTAAATCTGATAGAAGAGAAAGTGAGAAATAACTCTGAACTCATTGGCACAGAATACAACTGAACAGAACACTAATAGCTCAGTGACAACAATTAACAAATGGGACCTAATGAAATATATAATCTGTGAAACAAAAGTCACTATCAAAAGGACAAAGCAGCATCCTATCGAATGGGAAGAAATCTTCACTAATCTCAGGTCACACAGGGGTCTGATATCAAAGCTTTATAAGGAAATCAATAAGCTAAACACCAACATACCAAATTATCCATTTATACAGTGATGTACAGATATAAACAGAGATTTTTCAACAGAGGTTGGCCAAAAGACACATGAAGAAATGTTCAACATTCTTAGTCATCAGTGAAATGCAAATCAAAAGGACTCTGAAGTTCCATCTTACACCTTTCAGAATGACTAAGATCAAAAATTCAAGCCATGGCTAATGCTGGTAAGGATATTGAGGAAGGGGAACACTTCTCCACTGCTGGTGTGAGTGCAAACTTTTACAACCACTTTGGAAATCAACCTGTTGGTTTCTCAGAAAACTGGGAATAGTTCTACCTCAAGACCCCGCTATACAACTGCCAAAAATATACTCAGAGATGCTCTACCATGCAATATGGACATTTGCTCAACTATACTTATAGCATCTTTATTCATAATATCCTGAAATTTTAAACAATTTAGATGTTTCCCAAAAGAAAATTGGAAGAAAAAGCATTTACACAATGGAGGATTACTTATCTAATAAAAACAGTAACAGCATGAATTTTGCAAGCAAATGGATGGAACTTGAAAAGATCATCCTATGATGATATAATGCAAACCTAGATAGACAAACATGGTATGTACTCACTTATAAGTGGATTTTAGCCATAAAGTGAAGGATAACCATGCTATTGTTCACAGACCCAAAGATGCTATGTAATATGGAGGGTTCAAAGTAGGAGACTTGAATCTCACTGAGAAGGGGAAATAGAATAGATATTACGGGTGGACCTGAGAAGGAACTGCTCAGGGTTGAGAGGGGTATGGGAACAGGAGAGATCAGGTGGAAGGAGGGAGAGAGTACTAGGAGAGACAACCAGAATGGAGGTGGAGCTCTGAAACAAGATAGAAATCTAGGCGTGGAACTGCCCAGAAATCTAGAAGGGTGATCTTAGCTCGAAATGGGAGAAATGGAGCATGAACTGGTCACCTCCTGTAACCAGGCACAACTTCCAGTGGAGATATTGGGATGCCAACGGAGGCACAAAACTTTTGAGCCATAATTTATCCTGCCTAGAAGATGTGTTGGAGTAAGATGGATTGAAGGAGTGGACAACCAATGACTGGCTCAGCTACAGACCCATGCCATGAGAGGAAGCCTATGCCTGACACTCATAATGATATTCTGCTTTATTTGCAGACAGTAGCCTCCCGTAAGTGTCATGAGAGAAGCTTCACTTAAGAATATCAGGAGGAGCTTTGCAGAATCTTGTAGAATAGGGGGAGGTAGTACTGTAGGAGCAAGAGTAGTCAAAGAAACCATAACAAAACCTACAAAATCAACCCGCCTGACCCCATAGGGACCCACAAAGTCTAAACCAGCAACCAGTGAGCATGCATGGGATTGACCTAATCCTTTACATGTATGTTTCAGTTTTGTAAATTAATCATTAAGTGGACTCTTAACAGCTGTAATAGTGTGTCCCTAACTCTTGCCTGCCTTTGAATCACTTTCTCTGAACTAGGCTGACTCATGTACCTTCATAGGAGAAAAGGCAACTTAATATGTCCATGTTGATACCCAGGAGAGGCCTCCCCTTTTCTGAAAATAAATGGAGGAGAAGCGGATGGGGGGAGGGGACTGGAAGTGGAGAAGAAGAAATATGTGGACAGGAGAGAGGGAAAAGTACGGTTGGGATGTAAAGTAAATAATTAAAAAAATAATAAAAAGAAACAAAATCTCTTTTATAAGTAATGCTGTGAAACCTGGCTGGTCATGTGGATTGAAACTGGATCCCTACCTTTCACTCCAAAGTACTTAACTGAAAATGGAATTTGATTTTAATGAAATACTGATTTGGAAACTATTTATGAAAAATATGAATAAAGGGATCTGCATAGGCAAGGTCTTCCCCTTCAACTTATCTTTATTTTAAACCCTTATCAATAATTTTGATTCATATATTCAAATGGCTGATTTTTCTTTAGTATCTCATCTTACAGATCTTCCAGTGTGTTATTAGAAAGGACACGTTTTGTGTGTGTGTGTGTGTGTGTGTGTGTGTGTGTGCGCGTGTGCGCGTGCACATGTGCATATGTGTGTTAAATCTGAGCTAGTAGAAGTCTGACTCTGCAAAACCCCACAGAATTCACACCACAGTGACCATGGTGTTTTGGTAGCTTGGATAAACCATGAAGTGTGTGATTTAGCACTTTGTGTGATTTAGTACTTTGTGTGATTACTGTGATTCACACATACTTGATCTCATGCTGATGCTCTCTATGTTAAATTCAGTTAGATGCCAAGATTCAGAATTTGGGCTCATCCACAATATATTTCCTTCTCTGTTAATCTGCTTGTTGTGACTGGAGACTACCAGCAACTACTGTGCACATTCGCTGATAATAAGAGATGGTGAGTCCTCTGTTTTCCAGTTTGTTTTGCTTTAAATCCTCCATGGTAATCAGCTTATCTGTGGCTGGCTCTGACACTATGAGTTTATCTTAACCCCTGGAGTTTAGTGCTTCCACCATGGATGTGAAGTCTTATGAATAGGCTCACAGTGGTGTGGATTTGTGAGCAGACAAAACAGGGATTCTTTCTGACTCTGTAATGGCAACCAGCTCATGACACTGGGTTGTTTTTTTGTTTTCTCTTCTTTTCTTTTTAAAAATTAAGAATGGTCATTGAAAATCTGTAGTCCCCCCCCCCCCCCGCTTACAGATGGTTCTCTGGTGATGGGGGATTGATTCTTAATACTTATACGTACTTAAATTTTTGTTAAGTTTTAGTCCAACTTGCCAGTTGTGCTTAGGATGACATTGTACTTCCTCTTTTTATATTTAGGTATTAATATAATGAACTTATATTCTGTTAATATTTAACCATATACTAAATGTATTTCCCTAAAATCTATTTCTGTATCTAAGTACATCTTACCAAATCTCATTGTCTGGTGTTTGCTTTAAGTGTTGTAGACATTTTGTTCTGTTTGTCCAGTAAAACTGCTAGGGACTAGCAATGATATCCAACTCACAGAGTGGCAATGTGCCTGTCTCTGGTAATTGAGGTCAATCAGAGGGTAAAATATTAAGCAGCGTGAAAGGCACTCCAGAGAGATTTTTCTGGGATCTGCTAGAGAACATTCCAATCTTGGTACCCAGGTTTTTATAGCATCCTCATGAGTGTTTCATCCTGCTGTGGCTGATGGTCATTTCCCAGCACACATCCAGTGATTGCAAGAATATAACCAGCTGTAATAAAGCTGAGCATTTATGACTAGCTTTCCTATCATAATTATGCATGAATAGCAATATACCTCTGTGTATTGGAGACAAGTACATCCTAGTTTGGGGTACTAGTTTTAGAGCCATATCCCTAAAAATTATTGGTTACTGTAAAAGAGATAGTGTACAGAAATTCTATTTTCACATTTTTTTTATCTGTTTCACCTTGTGGTTGTTTTTCCTGTGCTGTTTTCATTGTTGACTTTTTAAAACGCCTCATGAATGAATGCTTATGAAAAATCCAAATTGAAAAGAAATGTATTTATCAGGAAGTAATGATTTCAATTTCTCTAATGTTTCATTCTCCATTGTAAAATAACTTCTGCCAATAGTCTTGATTAGTTTTGATGTCAAAGTAATGTCGTATAAGGATATAGATAGAAATATGTTAATATTAGATATAGTTGTAGTTATAGATAACAACTATGGCTTTCAATGTAGAATATATTTATGTATGTATGTGTATGTATGTCTATGTTCATGTGTGTATAGAAATACTGAATAAAACCAGAGAATTTTCTCTGCCCTATTTTAGTAGTCACTTAATAAATAATACAAGGATTAAGACAAAATGCGGGTATAACCACACCCCAAGATAATACCAAACACCTGCTAAGTATCCTGTAGCTAAATAAACTGTTTATTACCATATGTTCATCAATGATTCTCTTCTTCCAGATGCCTGGAGATGAGAACCTTTCCCCTAGACATTCTCCTATGAGGATGCCCACTCCCTTCACACTTGGACCCAGATGCCTCATCACTAAAAGTCTGTGGTCCAAAACTTATCAAGTCAAAACCCAAAAGATATCCTTGCCTAATATTTTCTTCTTTAATTTTTTCACATCAAAGAAAGTTGGAATAGCACATCTGGACAGAGCTCTGGAGATTCTCAGCCTATTCAGGCTTACCTTCTAACAGAATCCACATATTGAGCCAACCAGAAAGTACTAATACATAGTTCTTTGGAAATCTTTAAGGAGGCTTCACTACAAAGGTGTTACCTGTGACACCATTAGTCTTTAGGAATCACTACATATCTCCAGCCATTCTTCTCTCCCAGTTTTAAGTAAGTCAAGGCCTCTAAATGTGCCTCAGGCTTTCCGAAGATGAGTCCCATACTGAAGCTATCAGCAGGGATCTCATTACTGGATATCACATAACGCAAAGGAAAATTTAACTTCATATGTTAGCACTGATTTGCTGCAGGATCTAGACCAATGTCAGCCTATAATATAGAGTTCTCAAAACAAATTAAAAGTCATTTACTGTCTTGGACAATTCATTCCAGGACCAATGGAAAAGAAAAGTATATATTCTACAATACCACAGTTCATTTATAGAATGAATTGTTTTATAGATATTGTCAATTCCTAGCTTACTCCTTTTCTAATAATAGGAAAGACTTCTTCAAACCAGAAACTAGTGTTTCTATTTTTTTTTCATTATTGATATAAACCAACTCACAATAAAGTATACAGTTGATAGTTCAGTAAACTTTGGCAAATTTAACACTGATGTACAGTGTTACAATCAATACACAGCATTTCCATTGTTCTGATTTACATCTTCACACAGCATGAATGTAATGGCTATATTATATAGTCTTCACAGATATATTTTATTGATGTCTCATGGATAAATATGTTTTGCACTATCTTGCCACTGAAGTAAAATATCAATAACCATTTGCATATAACTGTATATACACGTTCAAGTATTTTATTGGGGTAGAAATAAAGAAACACAAATGTGAATAAATTTGTACATATTTTGGTTTAGTAATATTAAAAATTATAACATTAAAGCATATTGCTTTGCATGGCAAGTCGTGTTTCCTTCACACCAAAGAAATACATCATAGGTAAGCCTTATAGTGACCAAGGACACCCTCTTCCTGCAGGATGCAACCCCTGTGATTGTTTCCAATGCTTGCATTGGTTACATCCTCTCTGTTTCATTGGTCTGTCTTCTCAGAGTTCAGGGCATCTAAATTCATCCCAGAGTTCCTCTCTCCCTTCTAGAACTCCATCTCCTGTTTCCTGCCTCAACTAATAGTCTATCAGCATTTTATAGAAGCATAATGCCTTCATGCAGTACACAAATCTCGTGTGTGTGTGTGTGTGTGTGTGTGTGTGTGTGTGTGTGTGTGTGTGTATGTGTGTGTGATAGCATTCTTTAGAATTCTGGGTTTAGTTCCTTTGTGAGAAATCTCTTGACTTGGTCATAGACATGGACTTAATAATGAAATCCATGATTCAACAAACAGAAAATTACAGTCCATACTGTTTTCAGATTTTTAAAAATAACTTTTCTGAATAAAATATATTTTAAAAGACATAGAAAATAGCTAATTTAAATAAGAACTTGTCGTTCAAGTAGAAGAAACTGATATAAATACTAAGAACTCACATTAAAAAGAAGTCAAACATGCTGACACAGACTTGTTATCCTAGCTCTGAGGAGGTGGAGACAGCTTATCCCATGAAGATTGTTATCATTCACAGTAGCCTATTAAATAAGCTGTGGGCCAATGAGAAACATTATCTCAGTAAAGAAACTGAATATCTCCTCCATGACACCTGAAGTTGATCTTTGGCATCCACATGCATGCACACATATAGCAATGCACCAGCACAATACATTTACACACACACACATGCTTAGACTCACACACACTTATGTAGAGTCACAAATAAAAAAAACGCACATACACACAAACACACACACATATACACACACATACACACAGGCTTCTTATTCAAGATTCTGAATAATATCTATAAAGATGAAGAAATTTTTCATCCTAAACTCAATTCAAAGCATGAAAATAAATCTATTCTTAGGAGAATAGCATTAAGGTTGTCAAGAAAGAAGTTAAAAAGTTACATTAAAAAAATAACCATCATGATAAGAGACTAGAAGGTACTTTGTTGGGTACAAAAGAAGAAAAGTAAGCACCAACCCTGCTACAAATTCTTCAGTTTACAAAGAAGATGATGTGTCTACAAGATGTTCGGGGGCAATAATGGCACAAAGATCATGGAACTAAATAACCAATATATGATTTTGAATTAAAGTTCACCTCATGAGATAGAATCCATCCCTGTCACTTCTTGGGTAGCTATAAACCTAATAACAGATAGCCCAGGGATCTAGGGAAAAACTAAATACTACTGTTCTACTAAAGAAACGAAGCCATAAAATGACTCCCGTGACATTCAGATCAGTTATTGTATCCATGATACTGATCAGTCTCCTGTTCAGCCATTTATGGTTATAGCTCAAGTTTCCATCTGCAGTGGACAGCATTAAATAGAGACCCATAGCAAGGCAACAAACAGAGAGTGAGGAACTTTGGAACACTCAAATTAGGATGTCTTCATCAAATGTCTCCCCTCAGGGTTCAAGGAACCCTTCAGAAGAGGAAGCAGAAAGGGAATAAAAGAAACAAGGCCTTCTAGATACAGCAGAGCCAACACCCATATGAACTCACAGAGACTGTGACATCACATGAGCTCACAGTGCAGAGAGAAATTGTGAGCACAAGTCCCCATCCTTAACCCAGAAACTATCTCTAGTTGATAACTACTTTCAGATGAAAAGTTAGTTTTCTCCAACAAAGCATCACTGGGAATACTGCCCATTCTTAAGGCAGTCATCAGTAGACAGATAACATAAAATGAACTCAATGACATTTTTGGACGCTTTTGTTTGAAATTGTTTTTGTTAGGACAGGTTTTTCATTACATATCTTTTGCATATATAATATCCCTTCCAGTTTGTATTTTATGGGATGGTTGCATGTATACACGTGTGTGGCTCTGTGTCTATATGTGCTTCTTGTACTTTTCTCCTTGTCTTTTTTCCCTTTTTTGTTTTGTCTTATTCTGGATTGCTTTTGTCTTGTCCTGTTTTATTTTATTATTTTTCTTTAGATGGTTGATTGTGTTTGATGGAGAGGCAGAAAGGGTATGGATTTGGAAGGGATGTGAGGAAGAGTTGGGGTGGATTACCATGATGGGGATATATTGCTTGAAAGATATATTTTCAATAAAAAGTAAAAATGACCAAAAAATGAAATATATTTCATAAGATTTATTTTCTACTTTAATATTTTTGCATAAAGATAAATATAATTTATAAATGTATTTGATATTAAGTATATTAGGATATACTAATAATTTTACTCTAATTAATGAAAGTAAAAATTTTGTGAGTTTACTTTTGTATTTTATGATTCTTCAAACAAATAGAAAAAAATCAAATAAGTTTGTCTCTTTTTTCAGAGAAATATCATAAAAAAATCTTTTTAAATTTTAAAATTTGTATTTATCTTTATCTCATATATTATAATCCTTCTCCCATTTGCCCTCCCTCTTCTCCTCCCAGAACCCCTGCACACTTGTGCCTTCATTCCACATCTCTTTCCTCTCCCTTCATAAAGAGGCAGGCCTTTCAAGAATATCAAGCAAACATTACCTATCAAATTGCAATAAGATTAGGCAAATCACCTCATATTAAGGCTGAACAAGGCAACTTGGAGAAAAGAAAAGGGTCCCAAAAGCAGGCAAAAGAGTTGGAGACAGCCCTTACTCCCACTGTTAGGAATCCCACAAGAACACTGAGCTGTATAACCATAACATATATGCAGAGGAACTAGGTCAGACCTATACAGGCCGCTCTCCCTCCATCCTCCCCTTACCTGATCCTGTCTGTTCTCAACTGTATTTACCCCCTCCAGTCTACCTGCAAAGTGTATGCTATTTCCCCTTTGCAGGAAGATTCACATCTCCCCTTCTTGAGCCCTCCCTCTTTATTAGTTAGCTTCTCTGAGCCTGTGGATTATGCCATGATTATCTTTTATTTTACAGCTTATATCCACCTATACATGCATAGATGGCATTTTTGTCTTTCTGGGACTGAGTTACATCAATCAAGATGAGTTTTTTCTAGTTCCATTCTTCAAATTTCATAATGTTACTTTTTTTTTTTTTTTTTAGCAACTGAGTAATACTCCGTTGTATATTTCTTTATGCATTAGGAACATTCCTCTACTGCTAGTGGGAGTGCAAACTTGTATAACTGATAAGGAAATTAATATGGTAGTCCTAAGAAAATTGGGAATGATCTGCCTTAAGACCCAACTATACCACTCTTGGACATATATCCAAAGGAAACTCTTTCTGACCACATGGGCTCTTGCTCAACTTTGTTCATAGCAGCTTTATTCATAATAGCCAGAAACTGGAAACAACTTACATGTTTCTTAACTGAAGAATGAACATAGGAACTTTGTTGTTAGCTATGCCAAGGGTTTGTTCAGTACTTTATTCTGTTCCTGGTATAGAAAGCCTTAAAATCAGAGTTCCTACAGAACTCCTTAGAAAAACTGCAATCACGATTAGTATTAATTTTCTAATTAGTTACACATATATTTTAATATTATATAGTACTATGATATTTAAATAGATTTTAATCTTTTTTAATGTTTAAAATTTTATATGAAAATGTGATAACTATGTTTCAGAACAAAGTACTAAAGTCCATCATTGTTCTATAAAATGTATTGAAGTAGAAAAGAGACAATTACAGTTTCAAATTAGATCTTTCCACTTGGAATTATTATTTGAAGAGTTGTAGAAAAGTGCTTTAAAAATTGATTTCATGCATTTTAAACATTCGAATAAGAGAGGTGGGACATTAAATCAGAAGAGATACCTGAGAAGAGACACCCCCCCCCCATCTAAAAAGAATTATTTTCCCCTGGGGCTAAGAATAATGTTACTAAACTTACAGGAATTACTTGGACATATTTAAAATATCATTAACTATAAAGGAAGCAATATTTAAGTGATTCACTTTTGATTTTATCATAGCACCCTAACTTATTAGAGGACAATTATATTAATAAGTAACAAAAATATTTTCTTGTAATGAATGTTTCCTAAGGTAGAGAATAATTTTGAGATTTTTGAATCAGTAAGATAATTTAAAATGAAGTAGCAACTATGGGTCATAGTTTTGATTGTGGGATAGCAAAACCATCTCTCACCTGTCTTTTTGCCCTAAGCTTTAAATGTTCCCTTTCCCCACTGTAGGGCACTGCAGGGTCCTTCCCTTTGAGTCCTGACAATCTCTCACCTCCCAGGTCTCTGCTACATTCTGAGGTTCCCCTCTTGCCAACTTCCTACCTGCATGGATTGCCTGCTTCCATTCTTTCTGCTGGCTCTTGGGGTTTCAGTCCTTGTCTCTCACCTAATACCAGATCAAGTTCTCCTCTTCCCCGCCCAGTCCCCTTACGCACACAGGTCCCTCCCTCCCTCCCCACATGTGATTGCTTTCTTCTCCATCTCTAGTGGGACTGAGGTCTCTTACTTGGGCCCTTCAGCTTGTTGTCCTTTTGAGTTTAGTGGACTGAATCTTGGATATTCTGTATTTTCCGTTTTGCCTAATAGCCTCTTATTCCTGAGTACATACCATGTATGTCCTTTGGAGTCTGAATTACCTCACTCAGGATGATATTTTCTGCTTCCATCCATTTGTCTGCAAAACTCAGGATGTCCTCGTTCTTAACAGCTGCGTAGTATCCCATTGTGTAAATGAACCCCAATTTCTGTATCCATTTTTCTGTCGTGGGACATCTGGGTTGCTTCCAGCTTCTGGCTATCACAAATAACGCTGCTATGAACATAGTGGAACACGTGCCACTGTCACACGGTGGGGCATCTTTTTGGGTATATTCCCAAAAGTGGTATAGCTGGGTCTTCAGGTAAAACAATTTCCAATTTTCTCAGAAACTACCAGACTGATTTCCAGAGTGGTTGTACCAGTTTGCAATCCACCAGCAATGGAGGAGTGTTCTTCTTTCTTTATATCCTGCCAATATGTGCTGACACATGAGGTTTTGATCTTAGCCATTCTGATTGGTATAAGGTAGAATCTCAAGGTCATTTTTCATTTGCATTTCTCTGATCACTAAGGATTTTGAACATTTCTTTAGATGATTCTCAACCATTAGAGATTCCTCTGTTGTGAATTTTTGGTATAGCTCTATACCCCATTTTTTTTATAAGATTGTTTGGATATTAGCCTTCTGTTGGATGTGGGTTAGTGAAGATTTTTTTTCCCAATCTGTAGGTTGCTGATTTGTCTCATTGACTATGTCCTTAGCCTTACAGAGCTTTTCAGTTTCATGATGTCCCATTTATCAATTCTTGATCTTAGAGCATGAGCCATTGGAGTTCTGTTTAGAAAATTTCCCCCTGTGCCAATGAATTCAAGGCTCTTTCTCACTTTCTCTTCAATTAGATTCAGTGTATCTGGTTTTATGTTGAGGTCCTTGATCCACTTGAATTTGAGCTTTGTACAAGGTGACAAATATGGATCTATTTTCATTTTCCTACATACTAACAGCCTGTTTGACCAGCACCATTTATTGAAGATGCTTTCTTTTCTTCCATTGTGTATTTTTGGCATCTTTGTCAACAACCAAGTGTCTGTAAGTGTGTGGTTTTATTTCCAAGTTTTAAATTCTATTCCATTAATCTACATGTTTGTCTTTATACCAAATACCATGTAGTTTTTAATCACTATTGCTTAGTAGCAAAGCTTGAGTTCAGGGATGGTGATTTCCCCAGCTGTTCTTTTATTGTTCAGAACTGTTTTCACTATTCTGGGTAAGCCTTTCCAGATGAATTTGAGAATTGCTCTTTCCATGTCTTTGAAGAATTGTNTTGGGCTTTTGATGGGGATTGCATTGAATCTATGGATTGTCTTTGGTAGAATGGCCATTTTTATTATATTAATTCTGCCAATTCATGAGCATGGGAGATCTCTCCATTTTCTGAGATCTTCTTTGATTTCTTTCTTGAGAGACTTGAAGTTATTGTTATACAGGTCTTCCACTTATTGGATTAATGTTACCCCAAGATATTTTGTATTATCTCTGGCTATTGTGAAGAGAGTTATTTCCCTAATTTCTTTGTCAGCCTGTTTATCATTTGTATAAATGAAGGTTACTAATTTATTTGAATGAATTTTATATCCAGTCACTTTGTTGAAGTTGTTTATCAGCTGAAGAAGTTCTCTGGTAGAATTTTTGGACTCTCTTATATATACTATCATATCATATGTAAATAGTGATACCTTTATCTTTTCCAATTTGTGTCCCTTTGATTGCTTTGTTGTATTATTGTTCTAGCTAGCACTTCAAGTACTATATTGAATAAATATGGGGAGAGTGGGCATCCTTGTCTTGTCCCTGATTTTAGTGATATTGCTTCAAGTATCACTCCATTTAATTTGATATTTGCTGTTGGTTTGCAGTAAATTACTTTTATAATGTCTAGGCATGGACCTTGAATTCCTAATCTCTCTGATACTTTTAATATGAAGGTGTATTATATTTTGTCGAATGTTTTTTTTACATCTATGGAGGTGTTCATGTGATTTTTTTCTTTGAGTTTTTTTTTTTTTTTTTTTTTTTTTTTTTATATAGTGGATTTTGTTAATGGATTTTCATATATTGAACCAACCTTGCATTCCTGGGATGAAGCCTACTTGATTGAGATGAATGATAGTATTGATATATTCTTGGATTCAGTTTGCATGAACACTGATCACAGAATCAACTAAGGGAAGGTTTTAGGGCCTGACAAAGACTGAAACAATAAACAGAGAGCTTATGTGGGTCTGTGCTAGGTCCTCTGAATATACACTGTGGTTGTTTAGTTTAGGACTTTTATGGAATACCTAACAATGGGACTGGAGGTGTCTCTGACTCTCTTGCCTGCTCTTGGAACCCTTTTTATCCTATTGGGTTGCACTGTCCAGCCTTGATAGGAGAAACCTAGTCATAGTAGAACTTGTTATCACTTGTTCAGTTGTTATCAGTGGGAGGCCTGTTCTTTTCTGAAGAGAAATGCAGGATCAATGGATTTGGGGGAGATGGGAGTATATGGGGGATACTAGGATGAGTGGAGGGAGGGAAAGATGACATTAGGATGCATTGTATGAGAGAAAAATAAATAAAAAGAAAATGATAACCAATGATAATGAAATATAACAAAGGAGTACATATATGGACAATATGTACTTCACAGAAATAGGAGCAATGAGAGGTACTCAATAGCCTGTAAACAACATTGACAAATACAATTAACAAGGAAACATGTCAAAATTAGTTTCTTTCCAAATTCTCCAGCCCGTTTTGGATATGGAAACTTCTGCCTGCTTTTTAAAGTCAAGATCTAAGACAATTTTGTGAATACTGGCACCTGTAATCACATTTCATAGCCTATCTTAAAAAGTTCCTCATCGATTAAATAAGTAAATACATGACATTTATTGTGTGCTTGGGAAAAAAGCTTTGTTCTTATTACTTCTAGTAATTATTGATTTTAATAAAATATATTAATTTATTATATCATCATTTCCATGTAATAAATATGAATCATAAGAATATTTAGATTGCCAGCTTTCTATCTGTAAATTTTTAAGATAAATCATCAAGAAGGAGGTACACGTGAATATTAACTAGCTAAAATTTTCAGATAAAAGATTTCTAAAGAATTGATGTCATGTATTTTAAGAACTTTGAGGTTTAGACTAAAATTAACTTTATTTTCTTTTTTGGGTACATTAACTGTTTTATTTTTGTAAGGGTAGAAGATCACTCTCATAGAAACATGGAGACGGAGGATGGGATAGGCAGCTTATGGAGGGGAAACCAGGAAAGGAGATAACATTTGAAATGTAAATAAACAAAATATCCACAGAAAAGGGGTTAGGTTAGCTTATAATAAATAGTATGGAGTTTGCAGTACATAGACACTAGGATTTTATAAGATGATTTTATTATAATTTAACAAAGTGTGCATCCCTCAAACCTTATCTATTAACATAGTAGGCAGCTGTCAACCTTTGAAAAGGCAATCAAAATAACTGTGAAAGTATTTCTTTTTTTTTATGGATGATATAGCTCCAGTGCAAAAGCCCACTGTAATATCCTCCACATAGTCCACAGCTTAATGGACGATCTCATTTCCATTCAGCCTTTTTCATCCACTTGTATTTAAAAGGATTGAAGTAATTCTGAAACTATCTTTCATGCAAACACAATATATCTCTCCTAATTCTGAGAGCTACGGAAAATGCAAATGCAATGTGCTTCCTGAGCAGAGGATAAGCCCTTTAACTCCAATGTCTTTCACAGCTTTACCTTCAGTATGCATTGCCAATTACAAATCAGCAAAATGTGAAATCTTTTTCAGAGTGAAACTGTACAAAATCTGACAGCTATTAAAATTAGATGATGTTAAATGCAACAAGGCTCCTTAAAAGAAAATAAAATTCACTCCCTTATAAAACTATTTGTTCATTTGTAGCGTGTAGATAGCAAGTGGTCAGAGTTTTTGGCCTTTTTATTTATATTTTTCCTGTTTGGAATAAAGAACTTGGGATATTAAAGATTCAAACACTACCATGCCAAATGCATCTTGATCAACAAATTTCCCTTGCCCAATATTGAGAATTCTCATCACAACAGAAGAAACTTGCTATTAAAGGAAAAACTTCATTATCCATTTTGTTGTTGTTGTTGTTGTTTTATCAGTATGTGATCTTCTTTCCTGATCACCTTTTTCTTTAGAACAAATACACCCAATGTCAGATGCAAAACTTGTGCTTAAGTGAATACTTCATATTTTATCCCCAAAGATCAGGGATTTTGATTCACTTTCTGTAGGCATAAAACATTTTTCCAATTGAAAAATGAATTTTACCTAGTCACTTCTGTCTCATTTTGTTAAAATATTTTTGAAATTATAATTAGATTATTTTGGGTGTCTCTGCTCCCTTTAAGCCATCCTGTATGATAATATAGCCCACGGCTCTCTCTGTTTTCTTTTAAATTAATGTATTCCTTAATTATTGTTACACACACACACACACACACAAAACTTGCCAAGTCTGCATAATGTTACTTGAATACATATGGTTTCAGGGTTGCCCATTTGATATTGGGTAACTAACTGAAGGATCACACCAAGAGACATACTAACATGGATGAGGGAAAGTCAAGACACCTCATCCCACACAAAGAACAACAAGCAAATAAGAAATGCCTCTCACTTTTAATGATTGTAATTGAGCTAGGGATTTTCCTTTCCTTTCCTTTCCTTTCCTTTCCTTTCCTTTCCTTTCCTTTCCTTTCCTTTCCTTTCCTTTCCTTTCCTTTCCTTTCCTTTCCTTT
>NC_034591.1:41136870-41159381 GCF_900095145.1 Mus pahari
TCCTTTCCTTTCCTTTCCTTTCCTTTCCTTTCCTTTCCTTTCCTTTCCTTTCCTTTCCTTTCCTTTCCTTTCCTTTCCTTTCCTTTCCTTTCCTTTTCTCCGTTTTTTTTTGTTACTTTAACTATACAGCTTTCCTTTTTCATCAGTTGTTATTCAAACATGACTCAAATTAATTATTTCTTTCCTTTTATAATCTATACTGAGGGATGATGTGAATGTTACAGTCTAATGTCAGGATATGGAATATTCTCTCTTCTAATGTGACCCACCCATTCCTCAACCCTTTTTCCAATACTTAGAGCAAAGTCATGAACTGAAAGTACTGCAGCCAAAAATATCCTCCCCTTTGATTAGTTTAAAATGAATTCCCCATTGCTATGTTTTCCTTTTCAATAATCTATTCAAATCCAGGATGGTGATAATAGTTTTCCTTACAGAGCTATTGTGCTACTTAATTAATGTTTGTACTTACTTGGAAATATTTGGTTGGCAGATGAAATTCCGGTGCCAAGTGAATTATTACTATATTAAAATTAATGCCAAGACAAAGCACATTGTTAATGGTAATGGCTTGAAAAGTGTCCCTTTCACCAAGTGAGAGGATGAATTGATTTGGCAGCTTTTATATACAGGATAGATAGATGTCTACAGCAAACTGAAGTATGGAAGAGAAATATTTTATCCAAATGCATTAGACAGTACTTGAATTATTTATAGTATGTATAAATTCTGAATTTTTGCTCAGTAGTTATAGAAATTAAATACTTTATCAGGAGTCAAATATAAACTTCTAAAGAAAAGCTACTAATGTTTCAAAAGTTTTACCTAAATCTTACTTTAAAGAGGAAGCAGAGTGAAGAGAAGTCAACTTAGGGAAAGATATAGCCTGGGTATGATGCCGTCACTCTTGAAGCTCTGTGACATACAGAGATATCCTATTCACTCTTGTCTTCTCAGTATTCAAAACAATTCTGTATGCATATGAGAGGCACAATATCTTTTTCCTGGACCAATGAGAACATGGCCTGACAAAGCCACTAGTAATGCTAATATTAATGTAATAAATTTATGTTATGATCATAAAAATCTTGAAACTTGCTCCAATTATAAAGTTTCTGTCATGGATCTATACAATATTAAGATGTTCAACATGTGTTGAAATAAAACTAACCCTACTACTTACAGGCAGTAATTACTCATTTTAAATGTACCTTTAATGTCTTTAGTTAAGATAGAATTATATACCTTCTTCCTTGCATATACATATTCATTCTGTATTTTCATTTCAAAATATGACTCAGTAAACATTCTTCAAAACATTAGTTTGAAAAAATTAAAAGTAAAAATAATATAAAAAACATTGAGTGCTACCAAGTATATTTTATGTTACTGTTATGTACAAATTAACAAATAATTTTAATTTACCTCTATATTTGATTAAAGTAGGTAACAAAACAGTGATAAGCTTTGTTGTGAAAAGTTTTATGGACATAGATTATCATTTTTGCATATACTATACATGGTGAAGAATCATTATTTGAAGAATATTAATAAAATCAAGAACAACTTATAGCTTCTTGCAAACATAAAACAGTCCCCATGGGTTTGAGAGCTGCACCACTGGATAGTTTTTAACTTATGCTAATTGTTCACTGTATTTTATTTTGCATAAAAAATGTAGACTTTCTTTTCCTTTGCTCTTTTTTTCCCCATGCTTTAGCTTTTTGCCCAGTGATTTGTATTGGATTTTAATTATTTGCCTGCTGTGTTGGAGAGAGACACAAGTGACAACTTGTGTAGAAAAGAGTGAAGCAGATTTAGCCTTAGGAGTGATGCCTACCATGGGGGCACTGAGAGTATGTTGGACCTGGCAGGATTGCAGAAGATACAATAAGATGTAGTGGTATTTTGGATATATTTCTCAGGTATTCATAAAAGTAGTTGATTAGACATGTGATTACTTGGTGCATATGTGTGTTCTTGCATATGTACGCATGTGTACAGGTGTGTGTGTGTGTGTGTGTGTGTGTGTGTGTGTGTTTCAGGGAAAAGTTTTGGCTGTAGATGTAAAATTCAGAGATATTAGGAATAAATAAGATCTCAAACCACTAACCAAAGAATACACATAGTGGGACTCATGTCTCTAGCTGTATATATAGCAGAGGATGGCCTAGACAGTCATCAGTGGGAGGAGAGGCCCTTGGTCCTGTGAAGGCTCTATGCCCCAATATAGGGGCATAGGACCAGCAAGCTGGAGTGGGTGGGTTGGTGAGCGGGGGGGAGGGGGGGAAGGGGATAGGGGATTTTCAGAGGGGAAACTAGGAAATGGGATAACATTTGAAATGTAAATAAAGAAAATATCTAATGGGGAAAAAAAAAGGCAAACACAGTGTGAAGAACATGCTCTGAGCTAGATGTGGCCCAATCTCCAATCTCCATCGGCAGAGGCAAGGCATATACCACAAGGGTTAAAGTTGAGACATGAAAGGAATCAGGAAAAGCTGGGGAATGAGAAGGAAAAATCACAGCACAAAAAAGGTCAGGAATGCTGTTGGTAGTTCAAGTATGAGCAGATTTAACATCAAGGAAGTCATGAGCACAGGGTCTGTGGACCAAGGCCCAATTGGACTGCATTTAAAGGAGACTGGCAGAGCAGATGAGGATAGGCAAGCCATTTCAGGACTGTTGCCACAACAAGGGAACAAAACAATGCCAAAATAGAAGCCATTGAAGAGCTTCAGGACAAAGACTGTATTTTGCTTCACAATCAGACTTTGAGAAGTACAGCATATTTTGAAACTAATGAAAACCGTTCAATAGAGCAAAAAGCCTGTGAATATTTTATTCCTTGGATACCATCATCATCTCCGGCTCTTACTATCATTCTGCTTCTTCTTCTGCAAACCTCCCTGAGTGCTGAACAGAGGGATTTGAAAGACACATCTCATTTAGGACTGAGTGTTTCAAGGTCTCCCACTCTGTACATTTTCAAGCTATGGGTCTCTATATTTGTTTTCATGTACTGCAGGAAGAAGATTCCATGGTGATTGCTGGGCAAGGATGAGTATAACTGAGTGTAGGTAGGGATACATTTTTAGCAGAGCAACAGTACTTGGTTTTACATTAGGTCCCTGACCTATCTAGTCTCAGGTTCTTTGCCACCTGAGCAGAGTTGAATTTGGCACTCATCTTAAGCAGTGAAACTTAAATCAAATCAGATAACTGGTTAGCTACTCCCACATTCTGTGTGCTGCTATTGCAATAAGACATCTTGCAAAAGGTCATCAGTGTATGGAGAAGGTATTGTGGTTGCATTGAGGTTCACATTTTCCCTTTGACAGTGAAGAGTACCTTATTATGTCACTAACATTAGTCCATGGGGGGGGGGGAGGTAGCAGCCCAATTTTTCCATGTTCAATGAGTTATGTCAGAGTTCTCTTCAGTAATAGGGTCTTATCCTCAATTTGTGGAGAGCAACCAATACCCTTGGAAATTGTCTTGACTGTTTATTTAAAAATCTTGTGTTTTTAGTCTATCATTTTCCATAAACTATTCATTGACTTCTTTTTCTTTTCTTAATGGCTTCTAAGGCAAAAGTCATCACTTTCAGAATATTTGGCTCAAAATGTAATGATGTATATAATACACACACACACACACACACACACACACACATACACACACACACACACACACACACACACACACACACATTAGTATAAACTGTCTCCTGCTAGGCAACATAAACTAATGAAATCTTAGTAACATGAATATATTATCGTTTTGGGAATTGTTAGCCAGTAATTCTTAAAGACCTCAAACATTATAATATATTGTCATTTTTCTTTGATACCTACCAGGACTTTATCTACTGGTCTACTGAAAAGGAGGCAAGAACAAAATCAGAGTAAGCAAGCACTTTCTGATTAGACTTAATTCTTACATCACAAAATGAAACCTATATATTGTTGGAGAAGGTTCCATAAGGTGCTGAGAAGAAGGTACATTCTCCTGCTTTGGAGTAAAATGCTCTGTAGATATCTGTTAAACCCATTTGGCTTATAACTTCTATTACTTTCACTGTGTCTCTGTTTCAATGACTTGCCCATTGGTGAGAGTAGGGTTTGGAAGACTCCCACTATTATTATGTGATGTTTAATGTGTGTTTTGAGTTTTAGGAGGAATGGAATGAACTGTGGGAGGGGGCATTGAGAGGGGACAACCACTGGAATGTAAATAAATAAAATAATGAAAATTGAAAGGAAATAAAAGAAATATGTGTACCACACACTTCCTTCCAAGACTAGAGAATCATTAAAGAAGGAGTTGAAAGAATTTTCGGGTCAGAGATTGTGGAAATATCTTGTGGACACAGCAGAAGCTGCATATATAAACCCACAATAGTTGTGATACCATCCACAAAACCTTAAAGAACAGCAGGATTATATTGCAGCCTTGAAAATGAAGTTGGGCACACAATCCCATCCCTAGTCAGGGAGTTACTGACAAATTTAGTTATTCTATTAAAGAGGAGACAGTTTTCTCTGCTAATGTGTCCTTGATAAGTCAACCGTATTCAAGTAGAATACCAGATATCCAAAAACATTTGAACAGCACAATATGTGTTTTGAAGAATTAAAAAATAAAAAGAAAAAAAATAAGTAAATAACTACAAAGTTAGTTGGATAGTGAAGAAGAATGGATCATGGAAGATTTGACAAGGAGTTAATTATGATCAAAGTTTGTTCTATGAAACTCTCAAAGAACTAATTAAGCCTATGGAAATGATGTAAAATGTTTTCTATTCATAATTCTAACTCACTCTCAGGGGTTAAAGAGTCTGTGGAAAAACAAATCAAAATTTAAATCTGACTTGAAGTTCATGGACTCCACGTTTTTACATCTAGTTTGTGGTTGATTTATATGTTAGATAAATAGATTAAAGCATACATCATTTCTGCTTCCATCTCCTCTGTGAGCGATGCTAATGCAAATATTATACAAAACCAAGCAAAATATGACAGAAAATGCTCAAGATAGAGTATGAGGGAGAAAAGCACCGTACTTTATTTCAACATGGCTGGACTAAAGGATTAGCAAGGTTTTAAGCATGTGCAATGGAGAATCATGTGTCGTCTGTCTTTGATTTCACTCAACAAAGCCAAGTTCATTTACTTTCATGACTGGAAGTAGTGCCCCTAGAGTTATGATCCCACACCATCACAGAAACAAGGAGAACAGGCCTGTCTTCTGCGACTATCATACACCAAAAGAAGACCATCACTTCCAACTCCTGCAAAACCCCACTCCAGTTCTGGAGAAACTCTGCCAAGATTCAAAACTCTGGAGAAACTTCAAATTATTTGCATCCTCAAAAGATTAACAACTGTGGGTGTGATCACATAAAAGCTTTGTGCATAAGGAGTCCAAGGGCCTAGAGTTGCAAAAAAGATGATCTGGGATATAGTCAACTTAGCTTAAATATTTCTCCAAGGATATAAACAATTGTCACAGTCCTCCTTCTTGTACCTTTAACCCATGTTTCAGACTACAGGAAAATTCTGCTGGTTGAGCTGTAGTGTTTTCTGATGGTGTTTAGGAAGTAGTTAATTTGCTATATTGGATTTAGTTTTATTCCAGAATTCTTGGGCACTCACCATGATGACAATTCCTTATATACATTTGATTTCCAGTGTCAAATTTAATTTTCTTTTCATGAATACTAAGCTTTCATTTTAATAAAAATGCATAAGCTATTGCCATATTATCTTAAATGTATTTAAAGAATTATCTTGTCAGCAAGCTGTGACAAGGCTTTTTCTTCCTGAGTTGCATGTTTTCTCTCTGCTGTTTTACTTGCTGGGATAATTAGAACCTCTCACAGTATGATACAAGCAAGGTGGAAACCATTCTTTATTTTTTTTTTTTCTGCTCCAAAAAAGAAAGTAGACTAATATTTCACCTTTAAGTGTTAAGTCTTTTATAAGCTTGTGAGAAGACTGACTGAAAAAAAAAACCCTGAATACTATGTTTCTAAGAGATTTACATATGATTTGAATCCTGTGAAGATATTTTCTCCCTTAAAAATAGAGTTGAATTATAACATTTCTATTGTAGACTAATTTTTCTACTGTATGGTTTCCTCTGAGTTTCTTATAGGGTTATGATTCCAGTTGGAGATAGAAACCCACCAACTTTTCTAATATGTTTTGTATGTTATTTTTACACTTAAATATTTAATGTCTCCAGAATTACTACTGGTGTATCCCGGTAGTTTACATAATTTATGTTGTCTGTTCAATGCCTAGAATACTATGCTAGCATCTGTTTCTAAGCACAATTCCCTATGATAAAATAGAAATTATCATAGTGTCTTATGCCTGAATATCCAGCTGCTCTACTTTAGACTTTATATCATTGCTGCATGTTTGAATGCTTAGTATTTAGCTTGTTTTCATATAAAAATAAGGATAATAATGTGATAAGAAATTTTATAAACATGTCCAACCAAGATTTTCATCCCTGGTTAGTCAATCAACTGCCACCCTAGTTACTGATCTAAGTTGACTTCATAGACAGACTTGAGGTTATTTATACCCTCATATTAAGGTTCTCAATATAAGGATTAAAAATGATCTTGAATAATCCAGGTGGCTAGTATAACCACTTAGCTCTCCTAAAGCTGCAGGTATATTGGTCAAGGACATTTGTCTTAAGATAAATTAGGAAAGAAAACACAGAAGTAAAGAGATCTCATGCATATGTAGACAAGACTTGAGCATGGTAACTGCTCTGAATAATGGACAAAAGTGCCCAAAGTTTATAGAGCCTCTAGAAGCTGGAAAAGATACTAGCTAAGAGAATCCCACCACAGTAAAGAAATTAATGCAACAGATGGCCCAAATCTGTAAAATCTTTCCAAGAGATGATAATAAGAATCATAGGCCTACAAGTACTTGTCTCTGGACTTATAAACCTGTTTGCCATATTATATAACAGAAACAATGCGTAAATCTTTGTATAAACCATGAAATAGGAGATAATTTGTCACAGCATCTATTTAAAATCAATGCCAAAGTGTACAGCAAATGATTACTGTACCCACTAAATAGTTTTGTTTGGGTAAAATACCAAGAGTAATACTGGCAAGTATTTGAAAATAAGTCTGTTTATTTTTAAATGAATAAGGAAATAAATAATTCTGAATTCATTAGTAGTAAATACTCCTGAGAAAATTCTAGGTATCTCAGTAGATACGAAGTCTAACTTAGTGAATCAGTAAGTTTCTTGGACTTATTTAAAGAGGATGGATGGCACAAAGGCAGATGTATCACCTAAATCATATGCAAGCACTGGTGATGACTCAGAATGCCTGCATCCCTGGAGCTCCCTTGGGTGAAACCCAGGCAACTCAACAGTTTATTCCAGAAAAGTTGTTACTGCTTTTGACCATGGAGAATGCCATTGTGAATCTTTCTGATTTCAGGAAATTCTTAACTTTGTTGTGGTTTCTTTGCTTCTTGAGTCTTATAAGTTTTTTTTTTTATTTTTAAATTTCCTGAGACTTAAAGAAACTCACTCCAAGTATATTTCAATATACAAGATTTTTCCATCACACCAATGGGTGACAGAAAATCATCTAAGATTTTGGTATTTGGAGATTTCTGGCCTGCCCATTTAAGACAGAAAGTATCAATACTAATTTGATTTTTCATAAGCCCATGAATTACTTTGATGGAAACTACCAATCCTACCTTGTACATTTCACATTCTGTTTAATATGATTATCAAATATAAAAAATGATTTTACATATACTTTAAACCTCTTGGCTCACATAGAAAGATACCATGAAATACTGATGTATCTCAGCACATACTTCAGGCAAAATTTTACTTATTTATTGATTTATTGATTTATTGATTGATTGATTTATAATATATTAAATTTATATATTTATAAATATATTTATATTATATATAAAATACGTTTTTTTATTTATTGTCTAAGCTGGCTTCACTCTCATAGAGATTTACCTGTCTTTGCTTCTTGAGTGCTAAAAGAGGACATGACCGTTCCTGGCTTAAGAATTATTTATAATAATATTTACAGACCCTACTGGCATATGCTAACAGGTACTTAACTTGAAACCTACAAATTATTATCTTTTTTATTAGTCATTTTATATGTTTACATTTCTAGTGTTATTCCCCTTCTTGGTTTCCCATCCTTGGAGTCCCCCCACCTTATGCTCCTCCCCTTTACCTCTAATAGGGTTCTCTCCCTGGGTCCCAGGGCTCCAACTGCATATGTGGCAGAGGATGTAATTGTTGGACATCAGTGGGAAGAGTGACCCTTGGGCCTGAGGGGGTTCCATGCCCCAGTATAGGGGAATGCCAGAGCAGGAAGATGGGAGTGGGTGGGTGGGGGAGCACCCTCATAGAGGCAGGGAGAAAGGGGGAGGGGAGACCTGGAAAGGAGACAACATTTGAAATGTAAATAAAGAAAATATCCAATAAAAGAAAAATAAAAGAGGGTTCTCTCCCACCCACCCATGTACCCATTCCCACTTCACCCCTCTAGCATCCCCCTTTCTCCGCGGCTTCTCTGCTACATATGTAGCAGGAGCCATAGACCTGCCTATGTATACTCTTTGGATGGTGGTTTATTCCCTGAGAGCTCTGAGGGGCTCAATTAATTGATACTATTGTTCTTCCTGTGGGACTGCAATCCCTTTCAACACCTTTAACCCTTCCTCTAACTCTTCAAATGGGATGCCAGGGATCAGTCCAATGTTTGGCTGTGAGTTTCTGCATTTGTATTGGTCAGGTGCTGGCAGATACTCTCAGAGGACTGCCAGCCATACCAGGCATTTGTAAGCACATCTTGGCATCAGCAATAGTGTTAGGGTTTTATGTCTGCTGATGAAATGGATCGCATAATGGGGCAGTCTGTGGATGGCCTTTCCTTCAGTCTCTGCCCCATTTTGTCCCTGCATTTCCTTTAGATAGGGACAATTCTGGTTTAAAAATTTTAGATGGGTGGGTGACACCATCCTTCCAGTGTGATTCATGTCTATCTACTGGAGGTGGTCTCTTCAGGTTCTATCTTCCTGCTGTTGGTTATTTCGACTAATGTCATCTTCATTGGTTCCTGGGCACCTTTCTCTGTCATCTGGGACTTTCTAGTGTTTGTCCAAGCTCCCCAGCCTACACTGCTACTTATTTCTATTCATTCCCCTTGCCCTTTGTCTCATTTCATTAAAGTGGACACAAATATGAAAGGCTAAGGCAGACACGTGAGGGAACATTTTGCTGAAGCAGATACAGGAGAGAGGATGTTCTGTTAAGGCAAGCAGGCGAAACAACATGTGATGAAAGGTTCTTTGCTAATGACATGCATTATTGGTCCAGCTTACATTGCATAATTGAGTTCCATTTGTCAGGACTCCATAGAGAAATGTACACCAAAAAACTTGTGGTGGTATGCTGCAATTTGCTGCCACTTCTAAGGACTTGGACTGATTGGATGCCTGTGCTGAGGCAAGATCTGTACTGAGGCAAAAGCCCTGCTAAGTAAAGAGCCATGCTGAGGTGAGCATGTGCTCTTTACTCAGGATCAAGACTGTAAATAATGCAGACATCTCTCCATCTCTCAGGCAGCAAGCTCCTGAATCCATGATACATCCCAGGTTACCAACTCCAAGTCCAGCTACCTTTCTGATGGTATTTCTATAGCTCTCAGCTCGGTCACAGTTGTCACATGAGGACATGTGATTTTTGAAGGATATAAGTAGAACTCCAGGAGTGACAAAGACAAACCTTGGTTTGCTGGTACGGCTTGCTGTGCAACACTTCTTGGTCTCACATCTTTGCTGATCCTTGCTTCCTTGAGAAAGGTACAGCTTAGAGAACTTCTGGTGTTCCTGTTGGCCTGGCTGTCTCTGCTAGGTTGTGTCACCACTCTGGATCACCCTACTTTACCAAACTAGACTGCTGATGTGTATAGGAAGTGTTTGCGAGTGCATCCAGCTGTTGTTGCCTGCTAACCTGTAAACTGACCTGACAATTTCCAGACAACCCAGACAGGAGTTACTACAAAAAAACCTTTCTAAACAGGTCCACTTCCCCACCTCTCAGAAAATCCTTTCTTTCCCTCTACCTCTGGTGGGTGGTGGGATACAAGGAAGGTTAATGTGTTTAAGAATCTTCATTTAAAATAGGATTTGAAAAAAGTTTAAGTAACATACCACTCCTGAGCATATACCCCAAAGTTGTTCCAACACATAACAAGGATACACACTATCTTACTCTTTTCATTTTTTACAAAGCACAATGAAACTACATTGAGACAATTACATATTCATGGAAACAAGAAGAATAAATGTTTTGAACCCATTTTGGGCAACTAACATCATAAATCTCAAAATGTCTACCTATTTTGAGTTAGTCATAAAAATGTTTCTTGCCAACTTCTCAGTTTCTCTTGCTTTTCTCACATTTGTTTCTGAATATAATTAACTTTCAAGCATTCTTTTATTTCTTTATACACTGAAAGACAGTCTTTTAAAGAAAGAGACCAATGAAAAGTTTATTCCAAGAGTACTGAAACCTAAGGAAAACTGTGACCAAGCTGAGAGCTACGGAAATACCATCAGAAAGGGAGCTGGACTTGGAGTTGGTAACCTGGGATGCATCATGGCTTCAGGAGCTTGCTGCCTGAGAGATGGAGAGACATGTGCATTATTTACAGTCTTGATCCTGAGTCAACAAAGTCTGTTTGCTTTACTACTGTCATCCACCTGTCTGTTCCTCCCTTTATATTTATACGACTACACAACTGGTCTTAACAATGTTTCTCTATGCAACATTTTAAAAAAGCAAAAGAAAAGGGAAAACATGTATCAGAGATTGTTGCAGAGAGATGCCTTTCAGAGCTCTCTCCTTCACAGTTTTCAGCTCCAGACCTATGTTAGGAAAAACGAAAACAAAAACACACCATCCAAATTGCCTACATAATTAAAACATTGCTGTTAGTAAAATGTAAAAGTGCATTACTTATAAGAATTACAGGAGGGAAAGTTTTCTTTCTCATGACCACTCCACCTGATAGTTTATTGACAATAATGGATACTCAAATATTAAACATCTATCTTAATGTAGTTCAACACTTGTGAGTAACACATATTCAAGGCTAAGTTGAGTCTTTGGAAGCATATGATATTAGCTCCCTGGAATTAATAAACTTACCCCTCAAATTAGACTAGGGTTACATTCTCACCAACTCATTCAAAATAAAAAGTTCAACTATTTAAGTCAGGAGGACATTTAATATATTTAATCTGGCATATACAATGGCTTAGCCTAATTGTCCCTAACATTCTCACAATATTAATAATATCTTATGCTGGAAAAATAACTTAAGACAATATCTAATATAAACTAAATAATGAATATCAAATGAAATGAATAGAAGATCATGCTGAAATTCTAAAAAGAACAATGGCAGTAGTGGTATAAGCCACTAAATGTCTCCCTTAGGCTTTGAATAACTTTGTGTATGACATAGACCTTTTTCCTTCTTCTTCCACTTTAACCCAGGATCTTTTTTTTTTCAAGATAGGGTTTCTCTTTATAGCCCTGGCTGTCATGGAACTCACACTGTAGAACAGGCTGACCTCAAACTCAGAAATCTGCCTGCCTCTGCCTTCTGAGTGCTGGGATTAAAGGCGTGTGCCACCATGCCCAGCTCTGAGCCAGGCTCTTAAAGCTACTAAAGTACACTGTATAGTAATAGAGATATCAAATTACATCTGCTATTTTAAGTTGGCAAATTGACCTAACCTAACAATTAGTCTTTCATGATGTTAACAACACCTTTAAACATACAATGATTTTCCACAGGTGTAGCTTCTTCTTGTAACTATGCCAGTCATTGTAACTGAGAACCAGCTTCCAGTACAGCTGCTGCTAAATCTTCTCAGTCTTGGGGTAATAATCCTGTTTTGGGTAGCCCAGGTATTTAACATTTGTCTCAAATAGGGTGAATGTGTTCCATAAGTTACTAATGATTCTTTAAAATGCTTAAGATCTTGTATTTTAACAGTATTTCAGATGTCCTCTGCTTTCTGCAATGTTCATGTGCTTTCTTCTCCCATCATGTTGGAAAGATGTAAATGTTGGTTTTATTCCCTCAGATGAGGTGATGAAGTAAAATCTGTACTCAAGCTGTGTGAAAACATGGCTGGGGTTGAGCCCAGAGCATTTACTTCTTTATTCTAACAATCCCTAGGCATAGGCCTCAAAGCTTCTAATAGTATCTAATCTTCCAAACTGACAGGTGTAGAGGAATTTTAATCCAACAACATGGCTACTCAGGCAAGGGATCTAATGACCTTGTAGATCTGTGTGATCTGCTGGAATAATGTACCTTTAATTTATAGGTCTGGAATATGGATGGGTTCTTAGTATACACCTTTAATCCTTAATCTAAGGAAGGAAGGAAGGAAGGAAGGAAGGAAGGAAGGAAGGAAGGAAGGAAGGAAGGAAGGAGCCGTGTTTTAGTGTTGTCTAATTGAGAGGCAAACAAAGTGATGAATCAGAGAAAGATTTGATAGAATGAGTGAGACATAGATATGCAAAAATCTCATGAGAAAAGAAAAGAGAGGCTAGTTGAGAACAGGAGAGAGAGAGAGAGAGAGAGAGAGAGAGAGAGAGAAGAGAAGAGAAGAGAGAAGAGAGAGAGAAAGGAGGCAGTTCAGTTCTGTTCAGCTGAGTGTTCAGGCGATACAATAGAGTTCAGCTGAATTCAGTTCAGTGCAGATCAGTAAATGCTGTTCAGTTGAATTCAGTTGAGTTCAGTTGATTTCCTGAAGTTCCACTAAGTTCTGTTCAATTCCTGTAGTCAGTGCAGCTCAGTTTGTGGAATTCAGAGGCAGTTTTACCGAGCAGAGCAATTCTATAAGAATCCTAGAGAAGCCAGTTTAATCAGTCAGCTAGGAAAAAGTTTTGAGCCAGAACAGTTCAGTTGAACCAGACAGCCAGATTTCAGAAAGAACTAGAAAGGGCAATCTTATTCTGCAGTCGTCTCCCGAGATAACAACTATCTCATGAATAAGACTTACTTTTACACTGGATCCTAGTAAAGTGAAAGGTAAGACAACCCAGTCTTATTATTTAAGCTTATTTAGGTACAAAAAAAAAATTGGGATAACATATGCTTAATTTGTAGTTACTTTACCCACAATACCTTAAATCAGCTTTGTTTATATCATTAACAATGTGTCTTTGAAAATGAGTATAAGTGTCCTTAGCTCTATATAAGAGTTAGATTAGATTAAATTCTGCTCATAGCTCAAAAACAAAAATAAATAATAAGATGTTCAATCAATACCACACATATCTTGAATTAGTAATATTCTAGTGTGTAGGAATTATGATCCTTATAGAATAATAAGTGTCATCATTGTCTTGCAGTATAACACTTATTGTTCAAACAGCATGAATTGCAACTTTCCTCTAGGCATCTATTTTAGAATTCTTAAATGTGAATCTCATCACATAGAAAGCCAGGTCAGAATATAAAAATCACTGAAAATGTAATTATATACTGACAAAAAAATGTCTTCAGTTTGAATACCTTGAAGATAAGTAAATGTGAGTATAGATTAAGAAAGCTTTAACATTCTTTAATGATATAATTTGTCTGTTAAAATATATCATAGTATACACACACATATATAATTTTAGCTTCATATCAAATTAATCTTAAAATACCATTAGCACAGATTATTTGTTAATTTATTTGACTGATCAATAGTTATGATAACGATTTTGTGTTTAAGTCAATTTCAGTAATCAATTACAAATATATGTGTTTTTATGTATACATAGAGTAATTATAAAAAATTTTTGACCATGAAAACAAAAATGACAAAATTAGAATTATCAGGTTTTATTTTTATATTTAAAAATACAATACCTACAGATTGTACAAATGCATACATACAGATATTCATAAATGCATGTAGGTGTGTATGTATTTATTTCTGTATAATAAGAAGCTATTTATAATTGATACTTACTGGTAAAGGGACAAAAATTCAAATTTTAAAGGAAATTTCAAATGTACTTCTCACAAAGTAAGAGAATATGTTAGTTATGTCACACAGCTCATATGTACATTACCTGCATATATTTTAATACATAAAAATACTACAACTATTATAATAATAAACATTACATATTACTGTTCGCAATTTTCTTTGATATAAATTTTGTATTTGATAAACTAAAACCTACTCCTTAGGATTCTCATATTTCTGGGATGGGAATATATATGTATGTATATGTATATGTGTTTATGTGTATGTTTATGTTTACATAAACATATAAACAATATAGATAATTTTATCCTCTACATCAATTATAGTCACTGGCTGGTTCATTGTTTTACTGAAAACTCTTTTATGTTTATATATATGCATTTCTATGTAAGCATGCATATACCACAATGATTGAAGGTCGGAAAACAATTTTGGGGATTCTGCTCTGATTCTCTCCAGGCAAATTCCAGGAATCAAATGCAAGCTGTTAATTTGTTTTTCTGCTGAGCCATACTGAAGGCCTAGCTGTTTTATTTTTAAGGTTTGTTCCCCTCACTGAACTAAAATGTTCATAAGAGGACATTGTGTTTGGCCACACAAAGCCATAAGTAGCCACAGAGCTTCTATACCAACATTGTTCCTACTCGCACCAAGTCATGGGCACTCAAACCTTAGGAGCACTTAGTTTAGGAATACATTATCGTCTTCATTTTTTTTTTTTTTTTTTGTCTTACTTTTAGCACATCCTTATTTATATGTCTCAGAACAATGGTGACAGAAGCCAAACTATTGCCATGAAAGATATTATTTACCCTGGCAAATTCTTATTACACCATGGTGAAATTAATGAGAAATTGTACCAGGATTACCTGTTCATTTTATCTGCCTGAAATGAGAAGAAAATGAATTTTAGAGTCAATAAACTATGCAATTGTGACTTTTCATGATCTATACATCAGTGAATGCCAGATTTAAAAACTATGATTCACATTTGTTTTCTACAGAAATATGTGATGACTCTTATGCTTTATGTGAGTGCCCAGTAGTCTGCTCCTTCCTGTTTATCCCCTGGTCTTAAATGGGAGGGCAGATCCCATCATGCATAGTGAAGATGCCATCATTTCATGTTTGATTATGGCCCTGGATGTGAAATTGTGTTTTTAGGAAATGATACAGATTTTCATTGCATTTAAAAATAAGTTGTAGAGGACATGTGGTCATGTAGGCTCAAGAGAAATCGCCATTTTAATGAGGTATCTAAAGGCTTAGAGGACATAGACCAATAAACTCTCCTTCCCAGACACTCCTCCCTGCAAAAGGTTTTAACCTCAGGCCTGCCCTGAGAAGTGGGGTGTGGTTTTACTCATCAACTTTCTGCCATGACAATAAATGCCTTAAACCCATGGACTGACACTTTTCATTGTAATCCACCGGCCTTTGCCTATTGAGCCGCAGTCCAATCTCTGGAAGAAGGCCTCTCTGAGCTTCCAACCATGGCTGTGACCAAGGCTAGCCAATTCCAAACTCATAGCCACTGACAACCCAAGATCTAGCCAGAGCTCTCTCTCTTCCCCCGCCCCCGTACACAACACCCCCCTCCGGCCCTGAGCCAGATCAACCCCGGGTCCCTACTCTGTTCTCAGCTCTTCAGAGGCTTTCAGTGGTGCCTCGAACTTGTCACAGACCAGAGGTCCTCTGAGCCAGTTCCTGCTGTCACTAGGACCTCAGATCCTGCTTCCCCCAGAGGCTGTGCTCTGCTTCAGAGTGGACACAGGACCGCTTAACCCTTAGAAGAAGATACAAGAATAAATCATTTTATCTTAAATGCAAATTTGCAGAGCGTATTTTTTAAAATACACTCCATAGAAATGGTTCTCTCAGATATTTCTCGTGTTCAACTTTTGTGAATTTTTTCAGGACGATGTAAAACTGAGACTTATAATCGTTTGCATTATAAGAAGCATAGTTTTAGCTAGCACCTATAATGAAAAAATAAGGAAAGTTTCCATTATCCAAAGAAGCCTGTTGTATTTCTGATTGACTATTAGAAGTGTGGTATTAATCATGCTGTTGTGTTGATAATCAAATGACCACAATGAGTTCATAGATATTAGTGCAAAAGGTTTATAATGTAGTGATTGAAGGGAAAAGGAAGTTATTTCTTTTCATGGAATACACTGATCAATAGCCAAGTCAATGATCATAGGACAAGTCTATTCCACATGAGCATTAGGAAACTAATTATTTTTTATCATGTAGCAGTCACATTTGGTAAAGCTTTTATTTTGTCTCAGCAGTCAGAAATGAATGACTGTGCACTCTATCTACTATTATAAAAATGATTATGACCTTCAGCTTGCCTTATAAGAATAGAAGTTGAAAATATTAGCTGGCCACATAATGTTTGCAGCCATTAAGTCATATCCTGATGCAAAAGGATGGAGAAATATATTCTAATAATATTACTAGAAAAATGACATGATGCATTTTTCAAGACTACTACTTCATTTCTTTAATGAGTGGTTATATCTAAATATCAGATGAAAGAGTAAATGTTTAATAATATTTTAAAAATGTTATAATTGCCTTAAGTTTTAAAAGACCTTGTGTGTGTTTTTGTACCTACATGTCTATATGTGTAGTGTTCATCTCTGAGATGTTGCATTGATATCTATGAATTGATATTTAAAAGTAAAAACTTTATAAAATAGAATTAAGTTCACTCTATAATATATTTAATAATATATCAATGCAAAGCAATGGCTGGCATACTACTATAACTGGGATGTGTACTTTGTATAAATCAGTCATTAAAATTTAATGTCCAATTTTATAGGGCAGAGAAGTAGGACATTAAAACACTGATTAGGACATGGAGCCTCCTCTATCAAGAATAGGATTAACCTGATAGAAAACCCTTACCACGTACTTCAACTCTCTGATCCTTCTCATTGAAACTGTGGAATCACATAGTATTATAAGAATAATCTCCACCGGTATCATCTTGTAAATAAAGATCAGCTCTCATCAGAGAGCTGAACATGCTGTCACCTTGAAGTTGGATTCCTAACTGTGAGAAAATAAAAACCTCAATTGTTAGGAACCTAGGCTCAAGTATCTTGTTATAGGAACAATGATGGGCTAAGACACCTGTCGGTATTCACAGAAATTAAAAAGAAAAACACTCATGCAAGGAATCTAACTACCTGAGCATAGCTTTATTTTAGAAAGATTACAATGTCCATCTAACTCATATTATCAGTAAATATTTGCAGAAACTAAAGTACAGAGAATGTAGTTACAGCACATATTTTTCTCTGGTCATGAAACTCTAGGCAGAACATCAGTGAGTGAGTAGAGAATTAGCCTTAATGAGGCTATGTGTAGTTGTTAGTAAAAACTAACAAGCCAATGTAAGTCACAACACAATCCTACTGATATATTAGAGAGATGACAATAGCGACAGTTCTGCCCTCCAAACACCACAGTGAAAATAGTCCATGGTTGAGGAACTGAGTTGCCAAACAATATTGTTATCCACATCAACCTGATTTGGACATACTGATATGGACTACATATTTATCATCTAATTAGATTTAGTATTTGGTAAAATTTGTTCTAAAATTTGCATCAAAAATTCATCAATCTTTTTTTATGACTTTCTTTTATGTAGGGATTAAAAAATTGTGTATTGAAAATAGATAATTAAGTCTATGACATTAAATTTAACAACTTAGCTAAGTTGATAATTATTTGTTCTGAGATGTAATGTAGACTGACAAAGACGCGAAATAGGCAAAGGTATGTATATGCTAAACTCAGCATGAAGACTGCCTTATTTATCCATGACTTATACTGTCTTCCCTATTCTAGTTTACTTAATGCCGGAATAAAATACCCACCCCAAACTGACTTTTGTCTTAGTCAGATTACTTTGATTTTTACTAGTGAGGCACAGAAAACAGTTTCAAGAGATGTAACTTTTCTGTCTTCTAGCAAGAGAACAAGACAGATCACAGTTTCCCCTTTGTGCTTCTTTAGGAAATAGGCAGAACAATCTTAATATCAGCTTACATCCAACATTCCAGTCCAGTACATTCCAGCAGTCATACCACCAGTATTGCTCTGAAGACCTACTGGGAACCTTTAAACACTAAAGTAGGATAAATGCAAGGTGGTATGATCAGAGAGTGCTATGCAAAACTAAAATAAAGTGAAACTTCAGAGAAAACGGCGTAAGATATAAAGCCCATAACAAAAGTAAAGTAGGGCAAGGAGATAAACCAAGGTGAGCAACTAGATTGCTATAGTATTTAGAAAACTTTAAACTTGTATTCAACGTGACAACAAAATTCCATATAACTGGAATGTGAAGTGAGCTGAGGTGGAAATGTTTGCCATGTTTTTGAATTAAGATATAGACATCCTATATGTCAAAGGGGATAGCACTAGTAATGAAGAGTCAAGGAATTTCATGTCCAGAAACACATTCCTTTTATTATATTTGAGAATAGTTTTGTGATCTGAATGCTAGCCCTTTATCAAATATGTAGTTTATAAGTATTTTTAGCCCAAATCCCCAAATTTTATTTTCACCATCTACATGTGTCTATCACAGCATTGGAATATATTTTATTTTTAATTTTACTGGGGTCCAAATTGTGTTTTCTCTTATGGGTTGTGCTTCAGATGTTATATCTAAAACCTCAACACAGACCTGAAGAGCACATGGGTTTTATATTGTTATTTTCTAGTTTATGGCTTCAAGTTTTACATTTATCTCTCTTATCTGCCACTAATTTCTGTGAAAAGTGTTAAATCTGAGTTAAGAATCTGCCTAGTTTTAAGTTTTTGTGTGAGGTTTTTAATTTGGTACAGCATTATTTATTGAAAGGTAATCCTTTGTCCATTGAATGAGCTATGGGAATTTTACTTTCTGCTTGAAAGATAGTAAGGAACATTCTTTATTTATCATGAAATTTAAATATTGTTGACATTTTTTTTTAAATCTTCCTCCTTCAACCAAGAAACACACATATGCATTCACTGTATTTTTTTCTCCATCACTTTTGTGCTGTTTGCTGAATATTGTTGAGTGGGGAGTAGGAAGCCAAAGTCTTCTTATGCAGCCCACTTAATTGCAAACTCATAACCCTCCTTTCTCAGTCCTGAATCCGAGGATAAGATTTATGCACCATCATGCCTGGTTTATATTTGATTCTTAAGTACATTTGTGTTTGAAAATGTCTTTTTCAGGACCAAAGAAAATATCTGGAAAATACCTTCTGAACAGAATAGTAGTAGGTCCTACTCTTGACTTTATGACCCACATATCCAGAAGGTTTTGGTCGAATTATGCTTTTATGTAGATATTTCATCTTTTGGAATGAGTCTTAAATCCAATAAGAAAGTGATTGATTAATCCCATGATATTCTTGTCACAATTGCTCCAGTGGTCATGTCTTCCCAGGTCAATAATAACAGTTGGTTAATACTGAATAATTTTTAAAAAAATAACATTCATAGTATCTTCAAGCACTATAAAAGCTACCCAGTAAGATGAAGCTTCCAGAAGAGTCCCAAGCCTGATTTATCCACATTCTATGTCCCAAATATGTGATACCTTCAGTAAATAGAGTTCTAATGCATGTTTCTGATGGGTAAACAAGATGGTGGTGAATATCCTATAGTGCTTGGGTATTTATGCCACCACATAAGCCAATAACTACAAAACTGGTGCTACATTCTTGCCTCCTGGCTTTTAATGTTAGTCTGCAGAATCTAGTAGGTGCATGGTTATTCCTTTTTAATGTAACTAATTTTAAACTCTCTTATATATGCATGAAATTACACAATGACTATGAGGTGTGATCAACAGTATCTTTTTATAAGAAATCAAAGCGTTGCCCCATATAGTCTTGAGCAATAGCATCACAAAGACACATAGGGATAAAAAGCTAAATTTAAAATGGACTACTATTATAATATTATAATTTATTATACAAATAGATCATAGCAGATGTAATTTATTATGTTTTCTCTTTTACTGGAGTGGAAAATATTTTGCCATTGTTATTTTGAAAGTAGCAAGATTTAAAATTAATACTTTCTACCTTAATACTTTAAAATGCTAAAACATTAGGTTTTTGAAATCTATTTAAACGTTCACTCTTTTACAGCCAATGGCCTGCACTTCAGGAAGTGATCATATAACTACACAATAATTTTAAGGTATGATTCTACCTCATAGGTACATTTGATATGTATTGGATAAAGCATTAATTTCTTGAATGAAAATTCTTAAATTAAATTGTTCATTTCAAACAGCAGTTTGCTATTAAAATACTTCTAAATTATCTGCTGTTTGAATGACTTACACTGTAATATACTTATTAAAATAATAACCCAATAATTTACCTTCTTGTAATTCTTTGGCAAGCATTGGAAATAAAAAAGTTTTGCTTGTGAATTATGAAACAATTCATAAAATCAGACAATATCTATTAAAGATCCTTTCCTCAATTCTCTGCACTCATGGTTTGGTTTTGTAATTGTAGTCTTTAAAATGCTCTACAATCAACTCTCTACATTGGCATCTTTCCAAACAAATGAAATTGTTCTTACTCAGTCACACTTTGTATGATACTTAACAAGATGAACTTATTTCAAAATGGATGTGTTTAAAGATAAAGATTTTTATCTAATGTTACTAATGAAGAAAAAAAGGGAAAACAAAACAGCTTCAATTCCCTTTTTAGATAATCTTTAAGTAGCATCAGAGTTTGGATAGACTAAATTTTCTGTCTGTGTTTTGATTCCTGTGTTATCATTGTTTTGGCATATTTTAGGACTTTTTCCAATTATACAATATCAGGTCAAATATCAATTTTATACATGATTGAATAACCAATAAAGGTACATGATTTGTGAATGCCTTTACTTATGTGTTGCTTAGAGAATTACTTTCTTTTTTATTAATATCAGTATAAGCATTCAACAAAATATGTAACTGGAACTATATAAGCATTTAGTAACTCCTACTTCATTAGGAAATTTCATCTTTTACTTATGTAGTAGCTTCAAAAGTCATATTTATTAGCAGAAATGTTTATTACTTACACTTAGTCAAAATATCAAAGGGTAACAAAAGTAAACTGTAGCTGCTTTATACAAAACAACAAATCTTCTTAAATATATGTGTTTATATAGGTTATGATTTTCAATGTGTATATGCAATTCTTTTCTTCTAGATATATGTATAAGTGTGGATATATTCATACAAAATATTTATTTATTTATCAATGCTTTATATTAAGGTGAAATAGGGTAAATGATGTGCTTTGACATAGATAATGATTTTGTACTGGAGTTCAAATAATAAATGAGAATAATGTATACTGTTGATTGCGTTTTGAAAAATTTTAACTTAGATTCATTAGGAAAAAATCAGTTTTTTCAAGTTAGTTCAACTTTTTATCAAAAACTACTAGATGGTAAAAATTAAATAAGTATCATTAATTTGTATCACTGTGATGCCATTGTTTACTATGAACTCTTTTTACTGTTTACACACTGTGGGGCTTCTGAATCATTCTTTTGGTATTAATTAGATTAAAAATTTCTAAGTACATCATCTTGGTTTTTGCACTGTACTTGAATCCCACTGATCATGGAAGACTAGGAAAGCAGGTTCCAGATGTTAGTATTTTTGGACCATCTTTATACTTTCTAGTTTAGCGAGATCATCCCTTTAGATGTTTAGCAAGTACCATTTCTAACTATTTCCTGAACTACCTTAAAAGTTCATAATGATTCTGGTCAACAACAACAGTCTGGTGACTAATGTCCTCTACTGTGTCGGTCCCTCTACTCATGTATCCTTTTCACCCATATTCGTTTGCTTTAAAACTGCCTTCCTCTTTGCTTTTCTTCTCTCCTTCCATTTCTTCTCCTTCTTTCCAACAGTCCTCTCCCCTCTTCTCTCTCAAATTTCCTCAACTGATATATTTTTCCAGAACTTTGATTTTCATATCCAATTGTTGAACTGAGAGAAGGAAACTTTTTATTCCCAAAGACCCTTTATTGTTTTACCCTCTCTATAAAATGGCCAATTTGTTCACATTCACTTGCTGGATACAGTATGTTTTCTAAATCCATACTGTGCACACACTTACCACTGACTAAATCTTTTCAAGTCCATTTTATAATACTATACCCTCAACTTATTGGTCAATCAAACAGATTATTGTCTACTATCACAATTTAAAATTTAGATGAATACCTAGGTGTGACTCTAACTAAGGAAGTGAAAGATCTGTATGAGAAGAACTTCAAATCCCTAAAGAAAGAAATTGAAGAAGATCTCAGAAGATGGAAAGATCTCCCATGCTCATGGATTGGCAGGACTAA
>NC_034591.1:41162196-41182862 GCF_900095145.1 Mus pahari
AGATGGTATAACAATAGCAAAACATAAAAAAATTTGATGAACATGGATTAAATGTTTTTAGTCTCTTTTTAATTTTTTAATTCATATTTATGTATTTTATTTATTTATTTATTTATTTAGGTTTTTTGAGACAGGGTTTCTCTGTATAGCCCTGGCTGTCCTGGAACTCACTCTGTAGACCAGGCTGGCCTCGAACTCAGAAATCAGCCTTCCTCTGACCCCTGAGTGCTGGGATTAAAGGCGTGTGCAACCACCACCTGGCTTAAATGTTTTAAATCTCAAATGTCTCTTTTGGTTTTTATTCTTTTCATCTGTCAATCATTATCAATCAATGTCATTTATTTTTGTTTTCTACTAAGAGAGCTCCCAACTTAAATAGCCACTTATATTAATTAAGCAAGCCACACAAGTGTCTAAAGTTTCACATATATAATGCAGTGAAATCATTTTCAGATTTAATTTAAAATTTTTCTTCCATTTTGTGGTACTGTCTTAATAAAATTGGGCCCTTTGTTAGTTAGGGTTTAATTGCTATGAAGAGACACCATGACCTAGCCAACGCTTATAAAGTATAACATTTTTTGGGGCTGACTTAGTTTCAGAGATTTAATCTGTTATTATCATGCTCTTATCATCAAGGCAGCATGCGGGCAGGTATGGTGTTAGAGAAGCTGAGAGTTCTCCATCTTGATCTGAAACAATGAAGACAAGAATATCTTTCTCAAGCAGTCAGAAGACTGGTTTCTACAGTGGGGGGAGTTTGAGCACAGAAGTCTCAGAGTACATCTACACAGTAACACACTTCCTCCACTAAAGCTATACCTCCTCCAACAAGGCCATACCTCCTAAGATTGCCATTTCCCATAGCATAATCAAAACACCACCAGACTCAAAGACAAGAGGAAGCAATAGAAATAGATTATAATGGAAAGGACTGGATTTTTAGGCCAAGTTAGAATATGTATAAAAATAAATAGAAATATCTAAGAAGTAGACTTTCTACCTTACCTGCTACCCAGGAAAATTAACTAAAACTAACCTTGTAAAAAGCAATACAATCTTTTCCACATTCATGTAAAGTTAATACAAAATATTTGTATAATTTATATATTATATATGTGGCATTAATAATAAAATATTAAATTATCCATAAATGTTATATGTTGTATTGTTTGACATAGTAGCCAAAATTCTTTAAAATATTCAATGTATGAGAAATATTAGTCATATTCTTATATTAGACTGTAACTTTATAGACTTCAGTATTATCTAAATATTAACTACATTTTACCTCTACTAAATTTGTCCTTTAACTATTTCATGCAAGTTATTTTCTCACTTTTATGAATATGATAATTTGTGTCCTTTTTAGACACAAAGACTATAATTTTGCAGCAACCCAGTATTTAATTTATCCACAATATGACAGGAGTTCTTTTATTACTTGCAGCTCCATTGTTCTTTTATGCAGTTATTATAACATCTTCCTTTAGTCTTCCTTTCTGAAATGAACTCTACATGTAAATGAAAATTTAATTTTCCTCAGTACCGTGGTAATCATGTCACCAACTTGTTAAAAGAACTACACAGCTTTTTCACTGTCTGTGAAGTTTAGCTCCATAGTCAGACATTTAAAGATCCTCACTAAAGATCTGGATTTATGATTGAAATTTCTTCTGTGCATTTCTAGAAATAATATGTTGAAAAAGTAGTGTTTTAATGGCTCTGAGCTAGGGTTGTCTGAATGTATGTTATTGTTGTCCAGCTTGTGGAACTTCTAACAGTGGGAGTGCAGGTTGACTCTGACGCTTGTGGTTGCTCTTAGAACCCTTTCCCTCTTACTGAGTTGCCTCATGCAATTGAAGGAAGGCTGCTCTTTTTTGAACAGAAAGGAAGGAGTGTATATGGGGGGAAGATGATGTAGGTGGGAGGGGTAAAGGGAGGGGAAAATGTAGTTGGGATGTAGTGTATGGGAAAATAAGAAAAAAGAAGTGGACTTCTAACATTCAAGCATTATAGCTTAATTTATTTGGTTCTTGGTTCTCTCAACAGATTGGGTGAAGTGTCACATACTCAATGCTGACCCATATTATAAGTCTCCTCTGGAATCCAATGTTAGTATTCTGCTATTTTCTGTCAATGGAGACATAGTGTATGTTTTCATAAAGTGGTGTTGCATGTAGTGTTAAAAACTTGCTACCAACTTTGCCTTGGAGCTGCTACTCTAACAGCCCCACCCAGAACCCTTTTGGTTATTATATATATATATATATATATAAATATATATATATATATATATATATATATATATATAGTGTGTGTGTGTGTGTGTGTGTGTGTGTGTGTGTGTGTGTGTGTGTATGTGTGTGTGTGTCTGAGGAGGGGGGACTCCAATCACTCTAGGGTTAGGAGCATCTTTTTTTTTCTTTTCTTTTCTTTTCTTCTTTTCTTTTTTTTCCTTTTTTTTTTTTTGGTTTTTCGAGACAGGGTTTCTCTGTGTAGCCCTTCTGTCCTGGAACTCACTCTGTACACTAGGCTGGCCTTGAACTCAGAAATTTGCCTGCCTCGGGCCTCCCTAGTGCTAGGATTAAAGGCTTGTGCCACCACTGTCCAGTGGGTTAGGAGCATCTCATCTCACTCAGGCCAGACCAGGCAATCCTTGGCAGTATATATGTCAGGGGACCTCATACCAGCTAGTGTGTGCTGCCTGGTTGGTGACTCAGTGTCTGAGAGATCTTGGTGACCCAGATTAGTTGACTGCTAGTATTCCTATGGTATCACCATGCTCCATAACGTCTTCTAGCCTTTTACTAATTCAACTACAGGCGTCCCTGGCATCTGTCCATTGGTTTGGTATAAGTATCTTTGTCTTGGTCAGGTGCCTATTTGGCCTCTTGGAGGGCAGGCATGTGAGACTACTGTCTGTAACAACACCATAACATCAGTAATAGTGTCAGTCCTTGGAGCCTCCCCTTGAGATGGATCCCAAGTTGGACTGGTCACTGGACCTCCTTTCCTTCAGTCTCTTTTCCATTTTTTGTCCCTGTAGTTCTTTTAGACAGGAACAATTCTGTCAGAGTTTCTGATTGTGGGATGGCAACCCCATCCCTCCGCTTGATACTCTGTCTTTTTAATGCAGGTGAATACTACAAGTTCCCTCTCTTCACTATTGAACCTTTCATTTAAGGTCCCTCCCTCTGAGTCCTGAGAGACTCTCACCTCCCAGCTCTCCAGTACATTCTAGAGGGTCTCCCTTCCTCCTGTCTCCTGAGGGTGCCTGTTTCCATTCACTCTGCTGGCCCTTAGGGCTTCCATCCTGTTTCCCCACAATACCTGGTCATGCTCCCTTTTCCCCTTCCTGTCCCCTCCCACCCATGTCCCTACCTCCCTCTGTCCTCCCCCCACACAGTGATTGCTTTCTTTTCCCTCTCAAGTGGGTTTGAAACATCCTCACTTGGATTCTTCAGCTTGTTCACTTTCTTGAGTTCTGCTGATTGTATATTGGGTATTCTGTACAATCATAACTAATATCCACTTATTAGTGAGTACATATTATACATGTCCTTTAGGGGATAAAATACCTTACTCAGAATAATATTTTCTAGTTCCATTTATTTGCTTACAAAACTCATCATGTCTCATTCTTAATAGCTAAATAGTATTCCATTGTGTAAATAAACCACATTTTTCTTAATCCATGCTTCTGTTGCAGGACATCTGGCTGGTAGCCAGATTCTGGCTATCCCAAATAAGGCCACTATGAATAGAAAAATACTGGAATGAATTGTTTAAAATGATTTTAAGCATAGAGACTATAATCATCTCCTATAGTTCACATTCACTTTTCATAGCATAGTCACATGTCATCTAAATGAATCACAAAAATATTACAAATATGTATTTTTCACTTATTTAGAAAGAGAAAATGGAAAATCAAGAAGAAGGAAGACAAACATGAGGATACTTCATTCCTCCTTATAATAGGGAACACAATGCCCATGGAAGGAGTTACAGAGACAAAGTTTGGAGCTAAGACAAAAGGATGGACCATACAGAGAATACCCCACCCAGGGATCCATTCCATCATCAGCCACCAAACACAGACACTATTGTACATGCCAGCAAGATTTTGCTTAAAGGACCCTGATATAGCTGTATTGTGTGAGGTTATGCCAGTGCCTGGCAAATACAGAAGTGGATGCTCACAGTCATCTATTGGATGTAATACAGGGCCCCCAATGGAGGAGCTAGAGAAAGTACCCAAGGAACAGAAAGGTTCTGCAACCCTATAGGTGGAACAATATGAACTAACCATTACTCCCAGAGTTCATGTCTAACTGCATATGTAGCAGAAGATGGCCTAGTCAGCCATCATTGGGAAGAGAGGCCCCTGGTCTTGCAAACTTTATATGCCCCAGTACAGGGGAACATCAGGGCCAAGAAGTGGGAGTGGGTAAGTAGGGGAGCAGGGTGGGGGGGGTATAGGGGACTTCTGGGATAGCATTTGAGATGTAAATGAAGAATATATCTAATAAAAAATTAAGCCCAATGAGTTAAAAAGAATTCCCCCTTATTAGTGAGGGGCATATCCCATGATCTTGGTAGGAACTTGAAAACAAATAGTATTAAACCATATAAATATTGTATGCTTTCTTTTGGTACATATGTCATAAATCCAAGTTTTTTTAACTTAAAAGAAGCATCTCCATTGTCAACTTTAGTAACTTGGGCTACTATTAAGGAAAATAAAGGTTACTCTGAACATTAAAAGAAGAAGAAGGAGAAGAAGAAGAAGAAGAAGAAGAAGAAGAAGAAGAAGAAGAAGAAGAAGAAGAAGAAGAAGAAGAAGAANGAAGAAGAAGAAGAAGAAGAAAGAAAGAAAGAAAGGAAGAAAGAAAGAAAGAAAGAAAGAAAGAAAGAAAGAAAGAAAGAAAGAAAGAAAGAGAAAATGTTATTGTGATCACAATCCTCAGCTCTCCCAGGCTTTTCAATTATGTGTTACAAATCATAATAATGTTTAGTTTATAGCTAAAATGCATTCTTAGAATACAAGTTTAGATATTCCTTCTGTTTGTTTGTCTTGATAAACTTCATTGTCATAGATATTTTTATCTAATGGTGATTTATTTTGTTATGTTTTTAGTAAATAAATGAATGACTACAAATTTAACTAATATGTTAAAAGTTAACCAGTGAACTGTCACTTATTCCTCATAGAAGAGAAAAAATCAATTTTCTCGAGTAGAGTGATTGGGATTCTAAATCTCTCCAGGACTGGAGTACTTGATGCACAAGTGAATAGAATCCACAATGTATTTATGTGTGCTTGTATTTGGCCACAGTGTGGTGTATTATCTTGTTTTGAGGTGTGGTTTTCTTTTGTTTTGGTTTTATATTTTGAGACATAACTCAAAGTTTAGTGAGTAGGAAGGGAAAGAAAAATTGGGAATGGGGAAGAATATGATAAAAATGCTTGAATTAAAATTTGTTTTAAATAATAAAAGTATAATAGTAATACAATAATTTCTATAATTTTAGACATTATCTTAAGCAAATACCCTCAAACTGTTCAAAGCCAGCATCTGATATCTTTGAAAGACCATTTTAATAAGAGTTAGAATTATGTAACATAGAATCTTTTCCAGATGACTTCTCACTGGGTAACATATATATTGGATTTTTCTTTCATGTGGTGTCTTGATACCTTATTCTCATAAAAGACAATTTCTTTTTGCAAAATATGGAGATCCATAGCTGGTGAAAATTCAGACAATAAGTGATTTCAGTTTTCTGATTCCAATATTTAAATATCTACTATGCAACACCTACACCTAAGCCTGGGGGGGGGGATCACAGAAGAGAAGGGTAGAAATATTGCAACAGCAAGAAGACTAGAATGTGAGTTATAAGATAGTGTCCCCTAGACATGACAGGGAAAATCTACCCATGTCAATAATATGGTTTCCTGAATAAAGATAGCACTACTTGACATGCAGAGGTGGATGGGGAACTCTCCAATTTCCCATTTCTAGATGAAGAACTCTGAATGGCTGGCCTGCTGAGAGAGGTAGAAGCAGTTTCTTCATGGGATTAGATTCACATAAATTGTCCAATCCCAAATCATCCCTGGACACACATACAAATTGAGATAAGCTAATTAGACTGATGTGTGTGTGTGTGTGTGTGTGTGTGTGTGTGTGTGTTAAACAATGATATCAAGAAGGCATCAAAAATCTGAGAGGAAGATGAGAGTGCACAGAGCTAGATGGTAAAGGATAGATCACAATGAATAGAGATGATCTTATATGATGTTCTCAAAAATAAATTAAAATAATATAATATAATATAAAATAAAAAGACCAACTTCTGTCTTATGGTTTGACTGCTGTGAACAGACACCATGACCAAGACAAGTCTTATAAAGGACAACAATTAAATGGGGATGGCTTACAGGTTCAGAGGTTCAGTCCATCATCATCAAGGTGGGAGCATGGCAGCTTCTAGGCAGGCATGATGCAGGTAGAGCTGAGAGTTCTACATCTTCATCTGAAGGTTAATAGTGGAAGACTTTCTGGTTTTTATTTGCCATGAATAATTTTCAGTATTTTGATATTTCATCTTTTTGTTCAAAGAATCATCACTTAAAATGACACAATTAATATAAAAATAAGATAATTTTTACAAATTGCAAAGATGATGAAAGAGGATATGTGTCATTTCTTTGGTCAGAGAGGATTATAATATTATAATTCTAGAAAGATTTTTTTATATGCACAATTTCTACAGTCACGGGTATTCTCACACTTGTTATTTTAGATGAAATACACTAACAATTAAAGTTTAGAAGATAAAAGTACAAAAATGATTCTCTAGAGAGATGAAGATACATATCAGTATTCAAGTAATTGAACTGTTATCTGATAAGACAAACTATATAGACATTGCAAAAGGAAAGGTAAACATTTGTATATTTTGTGAATGTAAATATATAAACCTTCAAGAAATCATCTCCTTCAACCCTGGGGTTGCTGCTGGGGCACACCCCTAGTTAGTCTGTTCCCGTGTAGACTCCATATCTTGATCCATCCTAGAAGACCCACAGGACTCAGAGCAGTTGAGGAGCCCCTAAACTATGAGAAGTGTCTGAAGAATTCCCAGGAGATCTACTGCAGCCATGGCAACAGATCAGCAACTGTTCTGTCCCTGTGAAGAGCCAGCAGTTGTAAGACTCCACAGGTGGTCAGATACAGTCAGGGCCACAGGCCTACCAGAAGACCTGAAGCAACTCAGAAACAAAAGAGGCAGACTCTAGACAGTCACTCAGACCAACAAACACCAGGGATATCCAGATGGCAAAAGGTAAGTGCAAGACCATGAGCAACAAAAGCCAAAATACATTGGCATCATCAGAACTCAGTTCTCCCACCACAACAAGCCCTGAACAAACCAAAACACCTGAAAATCAGGAATCTGTCCTAAAATTCTATCTCATGAAGATTATAGAGTCCTTTAAGGAGGATATCAATAACTCACTGAAAGAAATACAGGAAAACTCAGGTAAACAGGTAAAGAAATTGAATAATGTGATTGAAGACCTAAAAGTAGAAGTAGAAACAATGAAGAAAACAAATATGGAGGCAAACCTGGAAATGTAAAATCAAGGAAAGAAGTCAGGAATTATAGATATAAGTATTACTAACAGAATACAAGAGGTAGAAGAGAGAATCTCAGGTGTAGAAGATACAGTAGAAGAGATTGATACAACTGTCAAAGAAAATTTAAAACATAAAAAAAAACTCCTAACACAAAGCATCTAGGAAATTCAGGCCACAATGAAAGACCAAATGTAAGAATAATTGGAATAGAGGAGAACGAAGATTCCCAGTGTTGTGGATAGCCCTGGGGCTAATTATGTTTGATGTTAATTTAGTTTTCCTATGAGTAGTTACAAACAAGGAGTCAGCATTCAGGTGATTTACTGTAAACCTGCTTCCCACTTTAATTTGTAAAATAAAGGAGAGCTGATGATTGGGCAGATAAAAAGGAAGGTAGAGCAGATGGTGAGGGAGACAGAAGAAGGAGAAAATGGAAGTGGGAGAGGATGCAGAGGAGGAAGAAGAAGAAGAAAAACTGAGCATATGCACATGGCCTGGAGAAACTACAAGTTCTAAGGGGTCTCATAGATGTGGAATATGGTAGTGTAGCGGTAGATCTGCCCAATCTAGGTGTACAGCATGTAATTATATTAACTGTGCTGTGGTTTCATAACATATTTGGGAGGAGATTTACCGCAACAACCCAGCTCAAAGAACCTAAAAATGTCTTCAACAAAATCATAGAAGAAAACTTCCCCAACTTAAAGAAAGAGATGACCATAAGGATACAAGAGGCCTATAAAACACCAAATAAATGAGATCAGAAAAGAAAATCTTCTCATCACATAATTATCAAAATACTAAATGTACAAAGCAAAACTACAAAGGTAGACCTGTCAGAATTACACCAGACTTCTCAACAGAGACTATGAAAGCCAGAAGAGCCAGGTCAGAGGTCATGAAGACTCTAAGAGAATACAAATGCCAGTCCAGTCTACCATACCCAGCAAAACTCTCAATCAACATAGATGGAGAAAACAAAATATTCCAGGATAATGCTGACACAAGGAAGATACCTGAACCAAACAAACGACAAGATATTAAGCATCTCATAAGAAAGTCAAGAGCAGAGAGTCACAAGCACATAAAGCCACTTACAAAAACAAACATATCAGGAACCAACAGTCATCTCTTTTTAATATCTCTCAATATTAATGGACTCAACTCACCTATAAAAAGACATAAGCTAACAAACTGGAAATGCAAATAAGATCCAGCATTTAAGAAACACACCTCAATAACAAAGACAGGCACTATCTCAGAGTAAAAGGAAGGAAAAAGGTCTTCCAAGCATATGGTTCCAGGAAACAAGCAGGAATTGCCATCCTAATGTTCAATAAAATAGACTTTCAACCAAAAGTTATTAACTGTGATGAAGAAGGACACTTCATATTCATCAAGGGGATAATCCACCAAGAGAAAATCTTAATTTTGAACATCGATGCCCCAAATTCAATAACACCCAAATTCATAAAAGAAACTTTACTAAAACTCCAAACACATACAATAATAGTGGGAGATTTCAACACCCCAGTCTCACCAATGGACAGGTCATTGAAACAGAAACTAGACAGAGACAGAGTGAAACTAAGAGAGGTCATGAACGAAATAGGTTTAAAAGGTATGTACAGAATGTCTCACCCTAAAACAAAGGAATACACATTCTTCTTAGCACCTCATGGTATCTTCTCCAAAACTGACCATATAATTGATCATAAAACAACCTTCAACAGATATAAGAAGATTGAAATAATGCCATGCATCCTATCAGCCACTATGGCCTAAGGATGATCTTCAGTAACAGCAAAAACTACTCATAGCCCACATACATGTAAAAACTGAACAATTCTCGACTTAATGACATCATAGTCAGGGAAGAAAGAAAGAAAGAAAGAAAGAAAGAAAGAAAGAAAGAAAGAAAGAAAGAAAGAAAGAAAGAAAGAAAGAAATTAAAGATTTCCTGGAATTTACTGAAAATGCTGACACATCATACCCAAACTTATGGGGCATAATGAAAGCAATGTTAAGAGGAAAGTTCATAGCACTAAGTGCCCTGGTAAAGAAACTGGAGAGATTGTACACTAACAACTTAACGGCACACCTGAGAACTCTAGACCAAAAACAAGCAAAGTCACTGAAGAGGAGTAGAAGACAACAAATAGTAAAACTCAGGGCTAAAGTCAACCAAATAGAAACAAAGAAAATAATACAAAGAATCAACAAAACCAAAACCTGGTTTTTAAGAAAATCAATAAGATAGATAAATCCCTAGCCAAACTAAAGGGCCAAGAGGCTGTATCCAAATTAATAAAACCAGAAATGAAAAGGGAGACATAACAACAGAAACAGAGGAAATTCAAAAAATCATCAGATCATACTATAAAAGCCTATACTCTATAAAATTGAAAAATCTAGATGAAATGGATGGTTTTCTAGACAGATGCCAAACACTAAAGTTAAAGCAAGAGCAGGTAAACTATATAAACAGGCCCATATCTCACAAGGAAATAGAAGAAAACATTAAAAACCTCCCAACCAAAAAAATACAGGGCCAGATAGATTTAGCTACAGAATTCTACCAGACCTTCAAAGAAGACCTGATACAAATTTTCCTCAAACTATTCCATAAAATAGAAACAGAAAGAACAGTACATAACTTGTTCAATAAAGCCACAATTACTCTGATACCTAAACCACACAAGGACCAAACCGAAAAGGAAAACTTCAGGCCAAACTCATGAATATCAATGCAAAAATACTCAATAAAATTCTTGTAAACTGAATCCAAGAATACATCAAAACCATGATTCACCTTGATCAAGTAAGCTTCATCCCAGAGATGCAAGGTTGATTTAATATATGAAAATCTATTAAAGTGATCCACTATATAAACAAACTCAAAGAAAAAAAATCACATGATCATCTCCTTAGAGGCAGAAAAAACATTTGAAAAAATACAACACCCCTTCGTGTTAAAAGTATTGGAGAGATCAGGAATTCAAAGCCTATACCTAAACATAATAACAGCAATTTACTGCAAACCAACAACCAATATCAAATTAAATGGAGACATGCTTGAAGCAATCCCACTGAAATCAGGGACAAGACAAGGATATTCACTCTCCCTGAATCTATTCAATATGGTACTCAAAGTGTTAGCTAGAACAATAGGACAACAAAAAGAGATCAAGGGGATACAAATTGGTAAAGAAGAAATAAAGTTATCACTATTTGTAAATGATATGATAGCATATATAAGCGACCCCACAAATTCTAGCAGAGAATTTCTCCAGCTGATAAACAACGTTAGCAAAGTGGCTGGATATCCAAAGTGGCTGGATATCAAATAAATCAGTAGCTTTTCATATACAAAGGATAAACAGGCTGAGACAGAAATTAGGCAATTAACACCCTTGACAATAGTCACAATAATATAAAATAATTTGGGGTAACTCTAACAAAACTAGTGAAAGACCTGTATGATCATAACTTCAAGTTTCTCAAGAAAAAAATCAAATAAGATCTCAGAAAATGGAGTGATCTCCCATGCTCATAGATTGTAAGAATTAACAAAGTACAAATGGCCATCCTATCAAAGGCAATCTATAGATCAATGCAATTCTCATCATCATCCCAATACAATTCTTCAAAGACATGGGAAGAGCAATCATCAAATTCATTTGGAAAGGCAAAAAATCCAGAATAGCTAAATAATTTTTAACAATAAAAGAACAGCTGGGGGAATCACCATCCCTGACTTAAAGCTTTACTTTAGAACAATAGTGATAAAAACTGCATGGTATTGGTACAGAGACAGACATGTTGATCAATGGAATAGAATTGAAGACCCAGAAATAAAACCACACACTTAGAGTCACTTGCTCTTTTATCAAGATGCCAAAAATATACAATTGGAAAAAAAAAAAGCATTTTCAATAAATGGTGCTGGTCTAACTGGCTGTCTGTATGTAGAAGAATGAAAATAGACCCATATTTGTCACCTTGTACAAAGCTCAAGTCCAAGTGGATCAAGGACCTCAACCTAAAACCAGATACACTGAATCTAATAAAACAGAAAGTGGGAAAGAACCTTGAATTAATTGGCACGGGGGAAATTTCCTAAACAGAACTCCAATGGCTCATGCTCTAAGATCAAGAATTGATAAATTGNACCTCATGAAACTGGAAAGCTTCTGTAAAGCAAAAGATATAGTCAATAAGACAAATCGGCAACCCATAGATTGGGGAAAAAAATCTTCACTAACCCTATATCTGATAGAGGGCTTATATCCAAAATACATAACAAACTCAAGAAGTCAATCACCAAAATATCCCAAACAACCCAATCCAAAAATGGGGTATAGAACTAAATGGAGAATTCACAGCTGAGGAATTCAAAGTCATAAAAATGCAAATCAAATGACCCTGAGATTCCAATTTAAACCAATCAGAATTTCTAAGATCAAATCCTGAGGGATCAACACATGTTGAACAGGATATAGAGAAAGAGAAACAGTTTTCCAATGCTGGTGGGATTCCAAACAGGTACAACCACTCTAGAAATCAATCTGGAGGTTCCTCAAATAATTGGAAATAAATTTACCTGAAGACCCAGCTATACCTCTCTTGGAAATATAACCAAAAGATGGCCCACCATATCACAAGGGTACATGTTCCACTATGTTCATAGAGACCTTATTTGTGATATCCAGGAACTGGAAACAACCTAGATGTCCCACAACAGAAGAATTAATACAGAAAATGTGGTTCATTTACACAATGGAATACTACTCAGCTATTAAGAAAGAGGACAACCTGAGTTTTGCAGGCAAATGGATGGAACTAGAAAATATCATACTGAGTGAGATAACTGACACCCAAAAAGACGTGCATGGTATGTATAGTTCACAGAACTCAAAAAGTTCAACAAGTTGAAATGCCCAAGTGAAGACACCTCAGTTCCAATCAGGAGAGAGAAGAAAGTAATAGCAACTGGTGACAGAGGAAGGGATCTGGAAGGGAAATGAATGGGGGGGGGTTAGTTACGGGGGCAGGAACCTGATCTGGTGTTGGGTGAGGGAAAAGGACTGAAGCCCTGAAGGCCAGCAGAAAGAATGGAAGCAGGCCACCTCAGGAAATAGGAGGTTGGGGTAACCCTCCAGAATGCACCAGAGACATGGAATGTAAGAGACTCTCAGGAATCAAAGGAAGGGACCTTAGATGAAATGACAGACAGTAGGGAGAGGGAACTTATAGAGACCACCTCCAGCAGGAAGACAGGACATAAAGTGAGGAATGGGGTTGCCATCCCACAGTCATATCTCTGACTCATAGTTATTCCTGTCTGAAAGAATTACAGCAATGAAAATGGAGAGGAGCCTGAGGAAAAGAAGGTCCCAAAGTGGGATCCAGCTCAAGTGGAGGCCCCAAGGACTAACACTATTACTGAGGCTTTGAAGTGCTCACAAAAATGGAACTATCATGACTGCCCTCCAAAAGACCCAAAAAGCAGCTGAAAGAGTCAGATGCAGATATTTGCACCCAACCCATGGACAGAAGCAGCTGACGCCTGTTGGTGAATTAGGGAAGGGTGAAAGAAGCTGAGGAGAAGGGCGATTCTGTAGAAGGACCAGCAGTCTCAATTAATCTGCATCCCTGATATCTTTCAAACACTAGACCACCAAACAGACAGCATACACAAGCTGAAATGAGGCACCCAATGCACACACAGTTGAGGACTGCCGGGTCTGTGTTCAGTCAGAGATGATGCACCTAACCCTCAAGAGACTGGAGGCTCCAGGAAGTTTAGAGGTCTGGTGGGGTGTGGGGACATCCATTCAGTGACAGAGAGTGTGGAGAGGAGTTGTAGGATGTGGAACAATCAGAGGGTGGATGAAGATGGGGAATGGAATATGAAGTGTAAAAACTAAATTTTGAAAAAGATATCATTATCAATCAGAATTTCTCAAAAAAAAAAAAAAAACTCTATAGAACCAAATTGGATTGCTAGACATGTGTGTTGGTTATAAAATTCACATATATATATATATATATATATATATATATATATATATATGTGTGTGTGTGTGTGTGTGTGTATGTGTGGTGTGTGTGTATATATATACATATATATATATCATATATATCATATATATATACATATATGATATATATGTATATATATACATATATATATATGTATATATATACATATATATCACTACTTCAGTAAGGTGAAAGTAAAAACATCTTGTCAATGTGAAAATGTACTTGACAAAGGATAGCAATCACTTAGAATAAGATACTCAGCAAACATAAAAATAGAGAGCAATTTCTTTTACATTCTGAGAAACATCTACTATGAACATTGTACTAATAGGAATTATCAGTTTCCCCATAAGATTAGGAACCTTATGTCTGTTTTCTCGCATATATACTACAGAATAACCAGAGTTATAGAAATGGTATAAAAGTGCTCACCTGATTAACAATGGGAACTATTTTAATTTCTGAAAGTAAAATTAGAAAGTGATGTGACCACTGATTTCTTAGAAATGTAGTTATCTTTTCATCAGGTCTATGATTCTGTTTTCACATTTGCAGAAGGAAACAAGAGGAGAGGGCTATATTGGCCCATATGATAATTTATTAATTCTAGAAATTTTAGATTAGTTTATAACTAACAATATATAGCCTATAATTTCTACCTATATTTTTCTGGGCACATACACTTCCTAGATGTGGGGTAAGAGCTATCCTGGAGGTGATGGGGCACCCAACATCAATTATTCTACTTAGCTCTAGGATCTTGGACTCTACAATCAGGTCCTCTTAGAGAAAAGGAGCATTTTCAAACCATGACAGATAATATCGAAAGGGAGCCAATGTAGTGAAAAAAATGTGAAGAAACACTACAAAATATAATCTTCATTAATAGGGGCCAATGAGCTATGGAAGATAGCTGTAAGAACCCCGAATTAACACATGATTGCCCCAGGCTGAAACCATTTGAAGGTTCAGGTAAGTCAGTATTAAATCATGAAATATCTATGAATCCAAATGTATGTAGTACTTTATGTTGCATTTTTATGTTTAAGAAATCCTCTCTTATACTTGTCTTTTTCTTTCTGAGAAATGCCTTATGTGTGCTCATCGATATTTGCTTATATACACAACTCTTCCTACAATAAGAGAGAAAAATCAAATCTCTCCTGCAACACAATTCCGAATCAAATAGATACACTGTTATCAAACAAAAAAATTAAATCAAAACACCTTAGATGTAGGTTGCACATATTGATTTCATTCTGTAAAGTATAGCATAGGTTAAAGGAAAGAAGAAAAAGGCAACTCAGGTTGGTATGTAGTCTATTCTTTTACCTTCAGATAAACTACTGGCATTTTGTTTTCTTTCTTTCCTGGTAAATGTAGAATGTATCATCAATGTTCTTCTGTTTCTTATTCTAACAGAAGAAGTATGTCTTTGAACTACCTTTGACCTGTTTGCTCTTTTTCTATTCCAGTGTGTTCACCAATTTAAATATATTTCCCATCATTATGTAGCTCCGAGCTTAAATGGCCCACTTTTGCTTTGTTTTTCTGTATTGTGTAAACATTTAGAAAATATTGCTGAAATTATTTCTGAAAGGAATACTGTAGCTTCAGTAATGCTTTTACCTTTTGAACTTGCTTTCCTGGGAACAGTTCTGGTTATTATCATTAATAAAAATCAATTTCTTCAAGTAGATTTCTTTAATAAAGTACTTTATGTGCCATTTTTATGTTTAAGAAATCCTCTCTTATAATTGTCTTTCTCTTTCTGAGAAATGCCTTATGTGTGCTCATCGATAGTTGCTTATATACACACTCTTCCTACAAGGTATATCTTGATACTTTCTGATTCAAAGGTAATTAGACAGTTTCTCATTAGCTTTGGTTTTGCTAACTTGTCTCAAATATAGAGATTCTATTAAGAGGTTAACTCAAAAGCAAGGAAATAACTTTCAGAATTTGAAGGTTGTTTCTCTTGATATCTAGAGTATCATTTAGTTATTTATGTATAATCATCACATTTAAAAAAAATTACTTCTATTGTTTTACAGTCCAGTTGTTACCCCACTCCTGGTGCACCCTGCCAAAGTTCTTCATGCCAACTCTCTCCCCACTTTGCCAGGCCTCTCCACTCCCTGGGACCTCATGTCTTTGGAGGGTTAAGCGCATCTTCTCTCTAGGCTACAATGGACACATAAGCATAGACCATAGAACAAATGATTGATATTGGTGGGCTTTTTCACACTAAGAACCTGTGCTGTGCAAAATACAATGTTAGGAGATTGAGAGTGCAGATCACAGACTGGTAACAATAGTAAAGGACACAGCTAAAATACTTTTTACTATATAAAAAAATTCCTTTAAATTGAAGATAAAAAGTGAATCATGCTAAAAAGGTATTCCCCATTTCAATAAAGATGATAAACAGATGGCAAAACATCCCTGAGAAGCCCCATTTTTAAGTCATCAAGAAAATCAAAATGGAAACACAGAGAAATCCAGTTATCTATAGTTGTGAAAAGAGTCAAAATCCGGAACCCTGACTCACTACATGCAGACAAGGATGAGGAACTGCAAAAACAATTGATTGAGATGCACAAAGATACAGACACTTTGGAAGACAGTTTGTTAATTTCTCACAAATTACAATGAAACCTTACCAAACGATCTGCCAATCACACTCCTTGGACAATTGTTGAGAGCTTGCATCCACATAAGACATCCTGCATATTGGTGTTTATATTATTGTCAAGGACACAACAAATCCTCCTGCCAAGCTGCTTGTGATGCATCCCACACTAAGAGTGAGGTTCACATTTTACTTCATTCAAGATATTTGAACCACTCAGTCATTTTTCGCCAGTCATATGTAAAAGGTGTTATTTTATCCCCAAGTATATGGGATCTTCCAGGTAGATCTTGTACTATAGTTGACTTCTTTCATTTCACTGAGTTTTAAGAACATATGTTTTATGGTGTTTACTCTTTAATATGCTTTAAACTGTGTTTTATGCTCCAGAAAACAACACATTATCACATATATCCCACAAAAAATTAAGATAATGAATATTTTTGTACTTTATCAGAGAGCTTTTCCATGTGCCATATGAAAGATAAGAGTCACGGCTGTAGAGAGTGCTTCCAGTGCAAAGTGCTCCATTCATGCCTCATTGAGGTCATTTCATCAAATTCTTTTCTTTTCTTTTTAAATACCCTACTGACTAACTTTTATTTTTCTATTTCAGATCAAATGGATGCCTTTAAGATCATGAACTGATACAGCTATTGTTTCAAAAATATCACAATTTTGAAATATGAAACCTCAATTTATAGAAATGTACAAGACTATATGAATTGGACAGTATTAAGTGGGGTTTATATGTTACAAGATTGAGCGAAGTTTTTAAACTATAACCACTGACAACAATAAGAATCATTTGAAATTTCCATTATAGAAATATCTAGAACATATTCTAAATCAAATGACCTCAAAATTTTCACTTTATATTACTGTTTTATATGTTGCATATATGTATAATAAAATTAAGGTAAACTATTTCCTTAGTTTAAGGAAGCAGAGTAAATAATGAGAAAGGATGCACTTAAAATTCAATACCCTATTATATTCATCATTTAAAAAGTATTTAAATTACCCTAAATCTCAGCAAAACAATTACAACAATGAATGAAACTGAAAAGACATAGAGCTACTGAGGCTGCAAGGGAGCCTGACTGGTCTCCATATTCTTTCTCTTAAGTGAATGTGTTACATAATCAAAACCATAACACAGGTGGTTAAGAATTTTATTTCCATTTGCATAATCTCAGTTATTGAATGTATATTGTTTTAAAGGACAATTATTTACTTGATAATTTATGCCTGGCATCTGACTACTTTACAGATTTTTATCATGCCAAAATCTATTAGAGTATTTACTGTGAATTATTAAGCCCTTAGGATATAAGACTTACAAATGAGCCATTACTGTCTGATAGGTCAATGCAGGTGATGTGCATAGGCCATATCTTACATAAAATACCTTATTGCCATTCCTAAGTAAAAATAGATAATATGAATTTCTCACTTGTGATAAATTTAGATATAAACGAATTACATGCTTATATTACTAAACAAAACCTCATAAGATATTTGAAATATTTTAATGCAAATATTTTGTAAGCACTGTATTTGGTGGTATTTTTCTGCTGTAGCTAGGAGAATGGTTGAGATTTATAGGCTATCTGATTCTTTTCAAGGATAACAGGACAAGACTGAAGAAATTGACTCAAAATATTATTTATATTTAAGACTATGGGGATAGCATCAAACCTAGTTAAGGAACATTACCAGGCTATGAAAGGAATAAAAGAACCCTGAGATCAGAGATCCTCTCTGTATTCTGAGTTCTGTTTCTATCCTGATATATTTAATTTATTATATTGTTATTATTATTCTTTAGGCTAATAATTTCAATATGTAATTTCTAATGAAAATTCTCCAATTAAGCAAAGTTCTCAGTAATTAGTGCTTTTGAAATATTAATTCCAAATTCAAATGAAAAATTAATAAGTAAAATAAATATAAGTATGCTTAAATTTTCAAAATCTTTAAGTCTCAATCCCAGAGGCATCCTTTGCTAAATGACTGAGAGAAGACACTAAAGCAACTGTATAGTTCCCCATATTAAAAAAAGTTTGCTAGTTAAAATGGAAGTTGACATTGCATTGTAAAGCAAAATTATATCATAAATTTTATAAGTATTTAAATATTTTATTACTTTTATAATATATTTAGAGTTACAATGTTTATAGATATATCATATAGTTTTTATAGATCTTATACTCTTTTATAATTTTAACATCCTATTTTATATTATTTTTTATTAAACATTTTATTCATCTACATTTCAAATGATATCCCCCTTCCCAGTTTCTCCTCCACAAACCTCCCATCCCATCTGCACTCCACTTTACCTCTAAAAGAGTTCTCCTCCACCCAATCACACACTCCTGCCTCACCATTCTAGCATCTCCCTATGCTTGAGCAACAATCCTCTACTGCACCAAGGGCCTACCCTCCCATTGATGCTAAATAAGGCCATCCTCTGCTACATTTGTAGCTAGAGCCATGAGTCCCTTCTTGAGTACACTTTGGTTGGTGGTTTAGTCCCTGGGAGCTCTGAAGGCCAAGTTAATTCATAAGGTTGTTCTTCTTATGGGGTTGCAATCCCATTCAGCTCTTTCAGTCCTTCCCCTAACTCTCCACTGGAGTCCCAGTGCTGTCAGATGGTTATTTGTTTCTGTATCTGTATTAGTCAATTGCTGGCAGAATCTCTCAGGGGACAGCCATACCAGTCTCCTGTCAGCAAGAGCTTCTTGGCATTGGTAATAGTGTAGGGGTTTGGTGTCTGTACATGGGATGGTTCCTTAGATGTCGCCTTCTCTGGATTGCCTTTCCTTCAGGCTCTGTTCGATTTTCTGTCCCTGACTTTCCTTTAAACAGGAACAATTCTCAGTTAAAAATTTGTAGATGGGTGGGCAGCCCCATCTCTCAACTTGGGGCAATGTCTATCTACTGGAGGTGGTCCCTAAAGGTTCTATCTCCCCTTCGTTGGGTATTTAGGCTAGTGTCATCCCTATTCAGTCCTAGGAACCTCTTGATTCCCTGGCATCTGGGACTTTCTAGTGGCTACCCCTAGCTCCCCATCCCCCACTGCTACATATATCTATTCAATTTCCTAACCCTCTGTGCTTCTTTCCTGTCCCTGCCAATACATGACCCTTCCCTCTCTTTTCCCCTCGCCAACCTATCCCCTTCCTAGGTCCCTCCCTTCCCACTACCTCCTGTGATTATTTTGTTTCCCCTTCTATGTAGAAGTTAAGCATCCACACTTTGGTTGTCCTTCTTAATTCATATGGTTTGTGGGTTGTATAGTGGATTTTCTGAGGTTTGGGGCTAATATCCACATATCAGTGGGTATATATCCTGTGAGTCCTTTTGTGTTTGGATTGCCTCACTCAGGATGATGTTTTCTAGTTCCATCCATTTTCCGGAAAATTTTATGAAAACTTAGGATCTTGAAAACTATTCTCAACAATAAAAGAAATTTTGGAGGAGTCACCATCACTGACCTCAAGCTGTACTACAAAGCAATAGTGATATTGATGCAGAGGCAGGCAGGTAGATCAATAGAATAGAACTGAAGACCCAGAAATAAACCCACACACCTATGGTCACTTGATCCTTGATAAAGAAGTCAAAGCCATCTAGTTGCAAAAAGACAGCATTTTCAACAAATAGGGCTGGTTCAGCATGTAGACGAATTGATTCATTTTTATCTCTTTGTACAGAGCTCAAATCCAAGTGGATCAAGGACCTCCACATAAAACTAATACACTGCCAGCACCGGGTCATCTAGGGTGCAAAGTGGGCAGACAACCCCATGGTCCCTAGAGGACTGCCCACATGATCTTAGGATCACTGGTGAGTGGAACACAACATCTGCTCCAATCCAATTGTGCACAGGACCTGAGACAGAATTAGGGCAGCAGAGAACTGGCCTGACCAGGGGCATAAGCCCATTATTGTCTGCACCAGCACTGGGTCACCTAGGGTACAAATTCGGTGGACACGGCCACGGTCCCTAGCAGACTGCCCAAGCAATCTTAGGGTCACTGGTGAGTGGAACACAACAGCTGCTCTAATCCAATAGTGACGGGACTGTGACAGCAGGAACAAGGACACCAGAGCCTTTCCTGACCAGAGGCTCAGGTTCCTTTTAATCAGTTCAGGTTAACCTTGGTTTCAAACAGAGCAGACAATTCCACGGTCCTCAAAGGAGGCAACACTTCCACACACTGTAACACACCCAGGATCTTAGGACAATAGGATCCCAGGATAACATGAGCTGGGTAACACTAATATTTGAGTGTCTCAGAGGAGCTTGACTGCCAAGAACT
>NC_034591.1:41183394-41185147 GCF_900095145.1 Mus pahari
CCAGGATCTAAAAATGGAAGTAGAAACAATAAAGAAAAGCCAAAGGGAGACAACTCTGGAGATAGAAATCCTAGGAAAAAATCAGGAACCAGAGATGCAAGCATCAGCAACAGAATATAAGAGATGGAAGAGAGACTCTCAAGTGCAGATGATTCCATAGGGAACATGGACACAACAATCAAAGAAAATGCAAAATGCAAAAAGACCCTAACTCAAAACATCCAGGAAATCCAGGACACAATAAGAAGACCAAACCTACGGATAATAGGAGTAGATGAGAATGAAGATTATCAAATTAAAGGGCCAGGAAATATCTTCGACAAAATTATAGAAGAAAACTTCCTATACCTAAAGAAAGAGATGCCCATGAAAATTCAAGAAGCCTACAGAACCCCAAATAGACTGGACCAGAAAAGAAGATCCTTCTGAAACATAATAATCAGAACAACAAATGCACGAAGAATAGACAGAATATGAAAAGCAGTATGGGGAAAAGATCAAGTAACATACAAAGGCAGGCCTATTAGAATTACTCCAGACTTCTCACCAGAGACTATGAAAGCCAGAAGATCCTGGAGAGATGTCTATACAGACCGTAAGAGAACACAAATGCCAGCCCAGGCTACTATACCCAGCTAAACTCTCAATTACCATAGATGGAGAAACCAAAGTATTCCATGATAAAAGCAAATTCACACAATATCTTTCAATGAATCCAGCCCTTCAAAGNATAATAATGGAAAAACACCAGTACAAGGATAGAAATCATGCCCTAGAAAAAGCAAGAAGGTAATCCTTCAAGAAACCTAAAAGAAGACAGCCAAAAGAACAGGATACCAACTCTAACAAGAAAAATGACAAGAAGCAACAATTACTTTTCCTTAATATCTCTTACTATCAATGGACTTAATTCACCAATAAAGAGGCACAGACTAACAGATTGGCTCCATGAACAGGACCCAACATTTTGCTGCTTACAGGAAACTCATCTCAGGGAAAGAGAAAGACACTACTTCAGAGCTAAAGGCTTGAAAACAATTTTTTCAACCAAACGGTCTGAAGAAACAAGCTGGAATAGACATTTTAATATAAAATAAACTCGACTTCCAACCCAAAGTTATCAAAAAAGACAAGGAGGGGCACGTCATACTCATCAAAGGTAAAATCTTCCAAGATGAACTCTCAATCCTGAATATCTATGCTCCAAGTGCAAGGGCATCCACATTCATTAAAGAAATTTTAGTAAAGCTTAAAGCACACATTTCTCCTCACACAATAGTGAGAGACTTCAACACCCCACTCTCTTCAAGGACAGATGATGGAAACAGAAACTAAACAGAGACACAATGAAACTAACAGAAGTTATGAAACAAATGGATTTAACAGATATCTACAGAACATTTTATCCTAAAACACAAGGATATACCTTCTTCTCAGCACCTCATGGTACCTTCTCCAAAACTGACCTTATAATTGGTCACAAAACAGGTCTCAACAGATTCAAAAATATTGAAATTGTCCCATGCATCCTATCAGACCAACATGATCTAAGGCTGATCTTCAATAACAACATAAATAATAGTAAGCCAACATTCACTTGGAAACTGAACAACACTCTTCTTAATGATACCTTGGTCAAGGAAGAAATAAAGAAAGAAATTAAAGACTTATTCTGTGGTTAATGAAAATGAAGCCACAACATACCCAAACTTATGGGACACAATGAAAGCATTCCTGAGAGGAAAACTCATAG
>NC_034591.1:41185158-41198540 GCF_900095145.1 Mus pahari
TGGAGGATCCAGCAATACCTCTCCTCGGCATATATCCAGAAGATGTTCCAACTGTTAATAAGAACACGTGCTCCACTATGTTCATAGCAGCCTTATTTATAATAGCCAGAAGTTGGAAAGAACTTCGATGTCCCTCAACAGAAGAATGGATACAGAAAATGTGGTACTCAATGGAATACTACTCAGCTATTTAAAACAATGAATTTATTAAATTCCTCGGCAAATGGATAGATCTGGAGGGTACCATCCTGAGTGAGGTAACCCAATCACAAAACAACTCACGTAATATGCACTCATTGATAAGTGGATAATAGCCCTGAAACCTAGAATAACCAAGATATAATTTGTAAAACACATGAAACACAACAAGAAGGAAGACCAAATTGTGGACACTTCGCCCCTTCTTAGAATTAGGAACAAAACTCCCATTGAAGGGGTTACAGAGACAAAGTTTGGAGCTGAGTCGAAAGGATGGACCATCCAAAAACTGCCCCACCNAGGGGTCCATCCAATAATCAACCACCAAACGCAGACACTATTGCATACACCAGCCAGATTTTGCTGAAAGGACCCTGACATAGTTGTCTCTTTTGAAGCTATGCCAGTGCCTGGCAAACACAGAAGTGGATGCTCACAGTCAGCTCTTGGATGGAACACAGGGCCCCCAACAGAGGAGCTAGAGAAAGTACCCAAGGAGCTGAAGGTTTCTGCAACCCTATAAGTAGAACAACAATATGAACTAACCAGCACCCCCAGAGTTCGTGTCTCTAGCTGCATATGTAGTAGAAGTTAGTCTAGTTAGCCATCATTGGGAAGAGAGGCCCCTTGGTCTTGCAAACTTTATATGTCTCAATACAGGGGAACACCATGGCCAAAAGGGGGAATTTGTGTGTAGGGGATCGATCAGGTGGGGAAGGGTATAGGGGACTTTGGGGATAGCATTTAAAATGTAAATGAAGTAAATACCTAATAAAAATTGAGGAAAAAACTAGATACACTGAATCTAATTGAAGAGAAAATGGAAATGAGCCTTGAACACATCAACACAGGGGATAATTTCCTCAACAGAACACTAATGGTTCATGCTCTAAGATCAACAATTAACAAATGGGACCTCATAAAATTGCAAAGCTTTTATAAGGCAAAGAATTCTGTCAATAGAACAAAGCAGCAATCTAGAGATTGGGAAAAGATCTCTACCAACCCTACATCTGATAGAGGACTAATATTCAACGTATACAAAGAACCAAGAAGAACCAAATAACACTATTTAAAAAATGGGGTACAGAGGAATTCTCAACTGGGGAATATCTAATAGTTGAGAAGCACCTAAAGAAATGTTCATCAGGAAAATACAAATCAAAATGACACTGAGCTTCCACCTCATACGAATCAGAATGTCTAAGATCAAATATTCAGTTGACAGCAGATGCTGGCAAGGATGTGAAGAAAGAGGAACACTCCTTCTTTGCTGCTTGAGCTGCAAGCTGGTAAAAGAACACTTTGGAAATCAGTCTAGTGGTTGCTTGGAAAGCTGGACATATTTCTATGTGAAGACCCAGCTATACCACTACTGGGCATATATCCAAAAGATGCTCCAACATCTTATTTTATTATTATTAATTTAATCACAATTAATGAAGCAGTAATTTTTCATTTATTAAGATTGTCTCAGTTTTTACCTATATTCTTTCCTATTTCTAGTGTTGTGCAGAATACCAAATTAATGTAGTTTAACATATCTCTAGACAGCATGGAAACGTTTCTAAAATGCAAACGTTTGATGATCTTCATAAACTTCATGCATATTGGTTAAGTATTTTGCAGAATACAGATTTCTCAATGCCTCAAATATTCTTTTTTTGTTTATATATTTTGTGCAAAATTGTGCTTTATCATTTATAAGATAATATCTTTTAAAAATGGAGTTCTTTTGCAGGAGATTGTTACTTACAGCCACGCAAATCTATAAACATTTATAGTTTGCATTTTAATATAATTGTACTTGTTTGTTAAATGAATTATCTAACACAATTAAAAAGTCTGCTATCTTGGTTTCTGTCTCTGTGACATAATACTATAATTATCATTTTGATCATTGTGTTATAATCAGTAACTAAAAGAATATATTGGGATTTTCTTGTATGAATCAAGTTCTAAAATAAAGTATCTCTCCACGAAAGCTTGTTCCTTACAATGCCAATTATTTTCTGGGTAATATGTGTCCTTAGAGCTCACTGCTATTGAGGTGCTTTTACTTCTATGTCCTACTAACTTATGGAGTAGTTATATACATATGAGTGTGGACATAGATATATACATATTTATGGATCATAAATGTTGTATATATATGTATGCATTATATTCTATATTAACAAGCTAAATATTGGTTCAAAATGATAACACTATTTTGCACCACCTAACACATGCATCCTTCCTGGTAACTCTCATTGATTATTTTTAATTGTCTTTTAATAATAATAGTCATTGTATAAAGTAGTTCCAAACTCTTACCCCTCTTACTAAAAGGCACAAGAATATTAACTAGAGTACAACTGATGTATAGTTCCTCTTAGCCTTGTTATTGTCAATCATTTCCAAAGAGAGAATTAGTTCAGCAACTCGTTGTTTGACCTCATTCATTACATCATTTCATGCATTTCTAGTAAAGTTAGAGGTGTTTTTATTTATAGCATTCATTCGATCCTATGATCTCTGAACTACTCAACTATTTCTTTAGTCATACACATTTCTAAGTAATAAATAAAATATAGTATAATATATAGTAGAATATGCAACATCATATGACATATTTTATTTATATTAAAGGAAGTTAAGCCACTTGGGTTGACATGTTCCCCACAAGAATAATAGACTAAATAAATTAAAATAAAATAAAATAATAATCCAGTACCAGACATGAGAAACATACTTTTTTATCAATATAATAGTCCATATGACAGTAAAAATCAATATAAATAATTGATATAGCCCTTTCTTGTCTCTCTGAGATTGCCTATTTTTGAAGACACCACACTCTTAAGACACAAGACTCAGATAACTTGAGCAGGATCTAACATTTTTCCTGACATCTACTTTCCAAGATTCCATAAATGCAATGCATGCTGCCAAGGGAAATTAGGAGTAAAAAACTACTACATTATCTAGAATTTATGAAAGTTACCATCAGGGAAAGATATTCATAAAGATGCAAGATGTAGCATTCACCTGTTGGTGGCAACCAAAGTAGCTGACTAGTTGGACTTAAGGCCCATTCAAATGGAAAAGAAAATAAAACTATGATTGAAGCTAGAACACTAGCTAGCTTTGTTTGGGGTAGTAAGGTTATAACTTTAGAAGAATCTACTACTGCCACTTTATTTTGCCATCATTCTTTACTATATTCTATTTCTGATTGTTTTCATTTTCTAAAGTATTTTTTGGTTCTTACGTCATATGTTTCATTTTTAAAATGTGTCTATCACCAATTTTTTGTTGAAATGATAAAATACAAAATAAGGCCATGACAAGGAGTCTTCTGGAGGGGCTTATGTTTTCTGCTTTCTTAGCATCTTCAGTACTGAGACTCCAGGGTCATCCCTTGCTGCTTCCATCATGTGAGGGCCAAGAAATAAGTGAGTGTTTATGTAGCAGGAAATAAGTCCTTATTAGGCTCTGATTTGTTAACAGTTTGATGTTGAACCTTTCCATCTCCCAGAACTACTAGAAAGAAATTTCTATTCATTTTAAAAGCCAACAAGTTTAGGGTACCTTTTTATAGCCATTGAATGCACTAACATATTAAGGTACATAATCTTACAATATGAAGACTTTAATGCCAGTTCATTAGCAATATTCATATAACATTTTATGTCATTTCTGTATGTCCAGCCAGCCTATATCATTTAATTTGATAATTCTATTTCCCCACAATGTGGTTCTACAGTTTGTATCTACTCACCTAAATAAGTATATAGCGATTTTTTGTATGTGCCATGATCATAAACACAGATGGTATTCATTACTATGTTAAAGACTACTTGTGTATACATGTAGATAAGACTATCTACTGGCACATGAGTAGTCTCTCATGAACCGCATCCATGAAGATAATTGACTCTTCCTTACCTAGTAGCCATAAATTGCCAAAATCTGCTTAGCTAGAGTGGAACTTCACACCCACCTTCCTAATCTATGCTGGGATTTTGGTTCACAATAAGCTCATATGAATGAAGTCATAGCCACTGTGGGTTTATGTATATAAACATAAACTGTCATGTTGAACAAACACCATTTTCTCTGTAGACTCCCATTACTCTTGACTCATATAATAGTTTCACCTTTTTTACTCAATGATCTTCTATCCTTGCGATGGAAATGTCTAACATAGATTTACCATTAATAACTGACTGCTTGGGGGCTGGAGCAATGGCTCATCGGTTAAGAGCACTGACTGTTCTTCCAGAGTCAATTACCAGCAACCAAATGGTGGCTCACAACCATCTCTAGTGGGATCTGATTCCCTCTTCTGGTGTGTCTGAAGACACTGAGTGTGTACTCAAATATATAAAATAAATAAATATAAAAAAATAACTGACTGCTCCACAGACTCACTCTCATATATATTATCTATTAATTTATATTATACTATATTATATATAGTATATCATCAGCATATATATTGACCATATACATATATACCACTATATCTACATTGTATTATCAATATCTATATATCTGTATTTCTCTATCTATCCATCTTTATATAACATATCTCTATATGTTTTTCTCTCCCTCTCCTCCTCTCTCTCTATAGTTATTTTAAAATAAGTTACTCTATGATGTGGGGTGGATTAAAATGCAATATATACAATATATACAATATATATATATATAAATATATATATATATATAAAATGGAATTACCTTACTATGTTTTTATTTTAGGTTGATTATGGGATCCACTGAGCAACAACCCAGAAAGAGGTAATCCATGTCTGCCACTGACCTTTATCAATGTATAGTTTATAGTTAAGGGAGTCATTTTACCCCCGCACGCATCAGATGGTAACTCATTTTAAAATAACTAGAGAGAGAGAGGAAGGGAGGAAGAAAGACATATAGAGATACAGACAGCTGATATAAAGATAGAGAGAAATGATAGATAGAGATATTGATGATATAGATAGAGTGATATATACTTATATCGGTGATCAATATATATTGAAGATATAATATAGATATACATGAAGGGGTTTACATGTGCACTATTCTGCTAGGGACTGAGGGTTGCATTAATGTACAGGTGTAAAGGTAAGCACTTAGAAGGTGTTTTATTATTATGTTAATTTTGCAGAATATATTATTAGATTCTCTTCTAGGGCTTATGACTTAGCTAACTATTAGTTATTGGTGCAATTGATGGTACTAGGCATGGATTCCATCTTACGGAATGGATTTTAGTGTAAAACCAAAAATGGATATTACTGCCATAACATTTTTACTATTATTAAACAAATGGCATATCTCACCAAACCAGGCATTATTGTACCTTGCAGTGCTTACATCTGGGTGAGAGTGCCGATTATTTTTCTCCTCTGGTTATTTGAGCAGCGACTTGTAACTCTATGAATGCTATCAAATGGCAATGAAGCTTCTGAGTGAGAACCAGCATGACTTCTCCCCTTCCTATGACTCAGTGCCTTCAGCAACAGAGGCTTGCCATAAATGTTTAGAGGCTAATTAGGAGAAACGGCAGCAGCTTTTAATGTTTTAATTTGGAGGCGGTTATGAGATCCACTGACCAACAACTCAGAAAGAGATAATCCATGCCTGGCACTGAGCTTTATTATTATACAGTTTCTGGTTTCTAGAGGAGACATTTTACACCTCCCACCCATCATAGGGGAGCTAATTTTAAAATAGCTTTATATGTAAGTGCATATATTTTTAAAAAGACTATACAATAGTAGTTTTACATATGGCATTTTTTTGTAGGTATTTTATGTGAGTTATCACTTCCTGTACTCACTCCTCTACTCTGGCCTTCTGTCACCTCCCCTGTTTAACTCTCTTGCTCCTTTGTTACTTATCCCCCTTTATACCACCTGCAGCCCATCCCCCTTCCCAAAAATTCATGGGAAAGTTTTAGGAAGGATATACATTTATCACTCAGAGAAACGTACAGACCTTTGCTTTTTCATCACACAGAAAAGCAATGTCTACTTTTTAGGAAGTTCCCAAACCAATGTCTAATGTCTTTGTGCCAATGTATATTTTCATCAATCATTAAACACATTCTTTATATTTAATAGTTTTTATTTTTAGGGTATAATTATGTAATTACATTGACAAAGATTCTTGGGGAGATAAATTCTAGATTTGACACAACAAATGTTGTGTTTCACACACTAGTTGTTTTAGGAAGTACACTTTGTTGGTTTTACATAATCAGGCAATACAAACATATGTTCCAGAAAATAGACGTTACTATAGTTAGACCCAAATATTATAACTAAAACCAACTTGGAGAGGAAAAGTTTTGTTTCGTACTACATATAACATTTAGTCTACCCTACAGGCTATATAGTATAAAACACTATAAAATGTGGCTTATAAACAACAGGAATTTATTTATTAAAAATTGGAAGTCCAAGATTAAAGCAATTGTAAATTTAGAATCCGGGGTAACCCTCTCTCAGCCTTCTGGATGGTATGATTCTGGATGGTATGATTCTGGATGGTATGATTCTGGATGGTATGATTCTGGATGGTATGATTCTGGATGGTATGATTCTGNGGATGGTATGATTCTGGATGGTATGATTCTGGATGGTATGATTCTGGATGGTATGATTCTGGATGGTATGATTCTGGATGGTATGATTCTGGATGTGGCAGTTAAACTCCCAGGTCACTGCAACCGCACCTGTAGCGGCAGTAATCTGATCCAATGACTACACATCTGCAACAGATGACATTGCTAAGACAAAACGATTTGGAGCCTATAGTTATGAATTCATGATCCTCAAGTTTCTGTTTCCCTTAGTGCCTGACATATAGTCTATCTCATAGTAAAGGAGTTTTATGACTTTAAATATCCTAATTTTTAAAATTCCTGCAAGTATTCTGTCCCACAAAATTCTGTAGTCTGCTTATCATCACCTATTTTAAACCCAAGATTGCGTGTTAGATCTTGCTTGACAGGAAACTGGAGATCTATTAAAAAGACCTTCAAAAGATGATATATGGAAACATTAATTAATTTCCTTTAAGTGATAGAAGCAATAAATCCAACTAATTGGCAGGAGAGGAATATATGAAACACATTTAAAATCTTATAGAAGAAAATGGTGGAAATTAATTAGGAAGATATAATTAGGAGTTTGGAAAATTGGATATGTGAAAGTGAAGCTTGAAATCATGGCTAATATTCTATTAATATAAAAATTATTTAGGGACAAGAATAGACTTGACCTATCTCTGTAAAATATCAAATTAAATATAAATAGAATGAATGTGTGATAAAATACATTCCTTATTGCAAAACTTGGCAGTATCAGAACTAGGTAATATTGCTGTGATGCATTATGAGCTTATGTTTGAAAATGTATTCATATATGTGTTTATATGTTAAAATTTTCCAATAATAAATGGATCAAAGAAGTAAAAACAAATGTAAAAAATTTCACAATAAAGTAATATGTGTGGAGTTCTGGTATTGATTTTCTTTCAGATAACTGAAAAGTAAAATATGGAGATTTATTCCTCTTTTGAGTTCTGAAGTACTTAGTTTTGTAGAGAATAGTATTAAAAAATACAACTATGTCAAAATGCAGAATTATGACAACATATGCTGTCACTGGGTTATTATCTATGAAGTGATAACAATACTCTAGACTAAATAATAGCGATAATTGTTTAAATACAAAAAATAATATGATGATGACAACTTTCAGAACAACAAAAAAATAAGGATTTTTGCACTTTACCCAACACTGAAACAAAAGCAGACATGCTAATGTTCACAAAATGAAAACTCCATTATTTTTCCTGCATTCCTGAAGTTAAATAAGTACCCTCTGAACAGTCCAGCATAAATATCTGATGATAACACAGTAAATTTTATCTTCAAATTTTCAGTTGAATTTTTTCATTTACAAGTTCAAGACTCATGTCTCATTGATCTTTGGTCTATCATTTTCCCAAATGAAATTTGCTTTAACTTTTAGGGAGAAGATTGAAAATTAATAAACAACACTATAATTATGTACAAAGCGATGAATCTCTCCTTTTTGGCTCTGTGCTGTTTCTATCTACTAATTACAATGTTAACAATGAATAGCACAAAGGATATGAGTTCATTGGTGTGTGCACACTGAACCAATGGCATGAGAAGACTCCACAGAGGCCATTAGGTGGATTCAAACTCATTTAAAGTTTGCTTAGCTTTCAGGTTGTGCTCATGGTAGATAATAAGATTTCTGGTACCCTAGCTAAGAATAAAGAGATATGTACTTAAATCTTACTACATGGCACTTCAAAAGGTTTTTTACCTCACCTAATTTAAAATTCATAACTAAAGCCAGGCTATGATTTTATTCTGACATTTCATCTGCTTAGCATAAGGAAGAGTCATCATGACCTCAGACTCCGAGCCAGCCACAGTCATTCAGCAATCTAATTTTATACTCAGTGGGCTAGAATACTTTTCATCATTCTCAAAATGCTCTGGTTAATCTAGGAAACACTAATTCTTGTATTTTATCTTCTGAAGTAGACAATGGCGTGGCAGCGATAATGCTGATTAACATTAATTGTATTTAATTGTCTGAAAATGCAAATGAAAAATGTGTTAATGAGAATAACCCATTTTAGGTATTTTTGGCAGCTGTGTCTCAGCAAATGTTCCTGAGTGCGATGTATTCTGAGATATATGCTTCTTGAAGTATCCCTGATTAAGTGAATCAGACGTACTTAAAATGCAATTTACACTACTCAATTCCAGATTGATCTGTAACACAGCTTGAAGTATTTAACTGTCAGAAATTGCCATTTTTATGTTTTCTTTTCAAACGCTGATGTACTTAATATTCCTCTCTTTAACTTTGCTTAAATCTAATGCAGTTTTATTTGACGTACATAAAGTTGATAAAAGTAGAATAAGACATACATTTTAAAAACGTTATTTATGAAACTGGTGTTCTACAGATGGATGGAGCCAATGCACATTTTGAGTCATTAATCCTTCTAAAATAGAGACAGAATTTGAGGCCCATTTTACATCAGCCATAACACCAGGCTTTTTTAATAAAGGCTTTCATATATATATATATATATATATATATATATATATATCACTCCAGTCAATGAATTGAATTTATGTAAGACTTATAACAAAAAGTGGCACAGAATAATAAATGATTAAATGAAAATCCCAAATTATACAGACTCCAAATCATGGAGTTCACTCGCAAGTCCACTTCAGTGTTTCTTTCACAATTCCCATGTGGGATGCCATCACCAATGCAGAAAGCCAAAGAAGGGAGACCTAGCTATCCCAAGAATTACCTGCTTCTTTCTCTGTCACAGTAACCACAGGTACAGCTGGATACATACAACTGAACTCCAGATAACACAACTGAAGCCTGCTGTTCAACTTGTTTCAATCTCTAAACTGAAGTGCAGAGGTTTTTTTTCCTAATTATTGTTTTTAATCTTATGCCTCTCAGCAGTGCTTTTAAAAGTCTCTCTTAAAGATGATGAGGTCAAAGACAGTTATGACATTTATTAATACTGTTTAAAAGGTCAAACCCATTGAGCATGTGAAGCATGAAATAAAATAGCTTCTGATGGTAAATGTATTAATGCCTTAGTGTTCAGAGCAGTACTGGACTGAAGTATATTATGTCACAGAGGCTACAGGTATAAAAAGGCATAGAACATCACAGACATGCACTGAACAAGATTAATAGTTCTCCAAATATAATTTACAAGAAACTGGTTGCTCCCAAGGACATTATAGGTTGCCAGCCAGCCCAGTTCTTTCTGTGGAATTAGTTTATGGTATTTAATTTATTTACATACTGCCTAATTCCAAAAGCGATTTGTGCTTAAACTACATTCAAAGAGATTCACTGAGTAAATGAGCACATTAGAGGTAAAATCTCAAAATATGGAAAATATAGGGTATCCATGGATATGGGTTTTATGTAATTGTCAGAACTGATGTCAAAATCAGAATGATTTTGTGCGTGCAGAAGGAAACAGACAGAAGGAAAATTCATTGTGAAATTGACCGTATCTGAAGCATGATGAGAACCGGCTGCATGCCTAGCATTGATTTCCACCCTTTCCAGTATGAAGAAACAGGAGAGAGAATGTGTTTCAGGGAGAGAGGGAATTACAGATTAAGCAAATAATTTGAGACAGTTCAGTGAAAATAGAACTCTTCAAAGAATCTTAAATCCTCTATAAGAAACATCTCCATAAGCTGAGAGGCAAAAAACAATGTATCTCCTAATTATGCTTGTGTGTGTGTGTGTGTGTGTGTGTGTGTGTGTGTGTGTGTGTGTGTGTGTGTTGGGATTTAAATTTGTACTTATCAATAGCTCACTGTGGAAGCACCTTCACCTTGACCAATGAAAGAATGCTGGTTTGATAGGATCCTAAACTAAGGGTTATTATGGACTAGAGAAGAACACTAAGGAGAAAGGGAAATGTTATAACCAAGAACTTGAAGTCCAAATAGAGGATGTTTAATAGCGTAATCAGAAGAAAAAAAAAAGATACAACCTGGAGAATGACTTGAGAGGTATGTTGCACTATCATTAGGATTTTTAAAAAATAAACAACTTACAAAAATTTCCAGACTGTTTTGAAATTGAAAGAAAGATACTTTGAAGAAATTAAATCATTTAGTACTGGGACAGAATGAACAAAGACAATGAGAGAAATAGAGACCAGTGTCCATGGTTAGTGACACGAAGAAGAGCAGTCAATATCATGCCTGCATTTTTTCCAGCAGTGTGTGTGTGTGTGTGTGTGTGTGTGTGTGTGTGTGTGTGTTTGTGTGTTTATTTCTCATGTTGCCTCATCAGTATGACAATTTCCTATCAATTAAGGAGTTTTTGTTTTGTTTTGTTTTGTTTTGTTTTTGTTTTTGTTTTTCGAGACAGGGTTTCTCGGTGTAGCCCTGGCTGTCCTGGAACTCACTCTGTAGACCAAGCTGGCCTCGAACTCAGAAATCAGCCTGTCTCTGCCTCCTGAGTGCTGGGATTAAAGGCATGTGCCACCACACTCGGTTCGATTAAGGAGTTTTAATTTTCTTTTAAAATATAAAAATATATACTTCTCTAATTTATCATATTATAGGCTTCTAATCCAAGCACCACTAATATTCACGTTCATGTATCTCTAATAACCAATGTTATAAAAATATGTTTAATCTTTACATTTATTTTAGTTATTGTTTATATGGATTTATTTTAATAAGCCAAACTGACCCTTAATGTCATCTCTACTTAACTTTGCAAGTAAATTCTTCACTATTCCCACTCGTAAGCTTTTTAAAACTTTATCTGAAATGTAACAAGTGAAAATTTCAGGATCTGGGGAATAGAAATTAAGAAGTCAGCAAGGTTGAATTTGGTGCTGACAGAGAAAAGATAAAGTATCATTAACTAAAACAAGCAAACAAACAAAAAAAAACAAAAAAACTTATCTTTATGTATATGACAGACTGAATATGCTCTTATTATGTTTTTTTCCATTTTGTTTTTATAGAGATTTACTTTCTAAGACATTCAGAATCCATGTGACATAGTAAACTATGTTCTTGTTTTTAGGAGTTACTGCACTAAACACAGAATAAACCTCTCAAACATGATACTTGATTTGACATGTAGCTCAATGAAGAGCTTCATTCCCTCATCCAACTTTTTTTTAAACAATATTCTTATTAAATATTTTCTTCATTTACATTTCAAATGTTATCCCAAAAGTGCCCTATAACCTCACCCCACCGTGCTCCCCAACGCACCTACTCCCTATTCCTGCCCCTGGCATTCCCCTGTACTGGGGCATATAATCTTTGCAAGATCAAGGGCCTCTCCTCCCAATGAAGGCTGACTAGACCATCTTCTGCTACATATGCAGGGGGTACTGGTTAGTTCATATTGCCCTATAGGGTTGCAGACCCCTACAGATAATTGGGTACTTTCTCTAGGTCCTCCATTGGGGGCCCTGTATTCCATCCAATAGATAACTGTGAGCATCCACTTCTGTGTTTGCCAGGCACTGGCATAGCCTCAAAGATACAGCTATATTAGGGTCACATCAGCAAAATCTTGCTAGCATATGCAATAGTGTCTGGGTTTGGTGAGTGATTATGGGATGGATCCCCGAGTAGCACAGTCTCTGAATGATCCATCCTTTCGCCTTAGCTCCAAACTTTGTCTCTGTAACTCCTTCTGTGGGTATTTTGTTCCCCATTCTAAGGAAGGACAAAGTATTCACAATTTGATTTTCATTCTTCTTGAGTTTCATGTGTTTTGCAAATTGTATCTTGAATATTCTAAGTTTCTGGTCTAATGTGAGTTCTTTTGTGGTTGGGTTACCTCACTCAGGATGATATCTTCCAGATGCATCCATTTGCCTAAGAATTTAATAAATTCACTGTTTTTAATAGCTGAATAGTACTCCACTGTGTAAATGTAGCACATTTTCTATATGCATTCCTCTGTTGAGGAGCATCTGAGTTCTTTCCAGCTTCTGGCTATTATAAATAAGGCTGCTATGAACATAGTGGAGCTTATGTTCTGGGTTGGAACATCTTGTGGGTATATGCTGAGGAGAGATATTGCTGGATATTCCAGTAGTAGTATGTCCAATTTTCTGAGGAACTGCCAGACTGATTTCCAGAGTGGTTGTACCAGCTTGCAATCCCACCAGCAATGGAGGAGTGTTCCTCTTTTTCCACATCCTTGCCAACATCTGCTGTTACCTGAATTTTTGATCTTAGCCATTCTGACTGGAGTGAGATGGAATCTCAGGGTTGTTTTTATTTGTGTTTCCCTGCTGATTAANGATGTTGAACATTTTTTCAGGTGCTTCTTAGCCATTTGGTATTCCTCAGTTGAGAATTATTTGTTTAGCTCTGTGCCCCGTTTTTAATGGGGTTATTTCAATTTCTGGAGTCCAGCTTCTTGAGCTCTTTGTATATATTGGATGTTAGTCCTCTATCAGATTTAGGATTGGTAAAAATCCTTTCCCAGTCTGTTGGTGGCCTTTTATTATTGACAGTGTCTTTTGCCTTACAGAAACTTTGGAATTTTATAAGGTCGCATTTGGTGATTCTCGATCTTACAGCACAAGCCATTGCT
>NC_034591.1:41198813-41209498 GCF_900095145.1 Mus pahari
TAACTGCTAGTTGAGCCAGCACCATTTGTTGAAAATGCTGTCTTTTTTCCACTGGATGGTTTTAGCTCCTTTGTCAAAGATCAAGTGACCATAGGTGTGTGGGTTCATTTCTGGGTCTTCAATTCTATTCCATTAATCTACCTATCTGTTGCTGTACCAGTACCATGCAGTTTTTTTGTTTGTTTGTTTATTTTTGTTTGTTTGATTTTTTACCACAATTGCTCTGTAATACAGCTTGAGGTTAGGCATGGTGATTCCACCAGATGTTCTTTTGTTGTTGAGAATGGTTTTTGCTATCTTAGGTTTTTTGTTATTCCAGATGAATTTGAAAATTGTGCTTTCTAACACTTGAAGAAAAGAGTTGGAATTTTGATGGGGATTGCACTGAATCTATAGATTGCTTTTGGCAAGATAGCCATTTTTACTATATTAATCCTGCCTATCTATGAACATGGGATATCTTTCCATCTTCTGAGTTCTTCTTTGAATTCTTTCTTCAGAACCTTGAAGTTCTTATCACACAGGTATTTCACTTCCTTAGTTAGAGTCACACCAATGTGTTTTATATTATTTGTGACTTTTGTGAAGGGTACTGTTTTCCCAATTTCTTTCTGGTGGAATTTTTAGGGTCACTTATATATGCATTCATATCATCTGCAAATAGTGATGTTTTGACTTCTTCCTTTCCAATTTGTATCCCCTCGATCTCCTTTTGTTGTCTAATTGCTCTGACTAGGACTTCAAGTATTATTTTAACTAGGTAAGGAGAAAGTAGGCAGCTTTGTCTAGTCCTTGATTTTAGTGGGACTGCTTCAAATTACTCTCCATTTAATTTGATGTTGGCTACTGGTTTGTTGTATAATGCTTTCATTATGTTCAGATATGGGCCTTGAATTTCTGATCTTTCCAAGTCTTTTGAATCATGAATGGGTGTTGAATTTTGTCAAATGCTCTCTCAGGATCTAACAAGATGATCATGTGGTTTTTGTCTTTGAATATGTTTAGATAGTGGATTAAATTGATATATTTCCATATATTAAACCATCCCTGCATCCCTGGGATGAAGCCTACTTGATCATGATGGATGATCATTTTGATGTGTTCTTAGATTCAGTTTGCAAGGATTTTATTGAGTATTTTTGCATCGATATTCATAAGGGAAATTGGTCTGAAGTTCTCTTTCTTTGTTGGGTCTTTATATGGTTTAGGCATCAGAGTAATTCTTCATCCACCTTTTGAGAATGCTTATATTTAAAGCTTATGCATGGTCCTACATGCTTTTCTTGAGTTGGATTTTTTTTTCTTCATTTAAAAACATGCTATAGCTTCACTGTGTGTTTTTTTTCCTTATAAAGGACAACATTTAAATGGGGCTGGCTTACTAGGTCTTAGTTTCAGTCCATTATTATCATGGCAGGGTCCAGACAGGCATGGTGATGAAGAAGATGAGAGTTCTACATCTGTTGCAAAAGAAACAGGAGAAGACACACTTCCTGACTGCTAGAAGGGTCTCTCAGTGTCCACTCCTACAGTGACACACCTCCTAATAATGCCACTAACTGGGCCAAGCTTATTCAAACTACCACATTCCCCTCCCTGGCCCCCATATCTTTGTTTAAACACATGAGTCTATGGGCAACATACCTAGCCAGAACATAATGCATAATATGTTTAGTCCAACTTCAAAAGTCTCACAGCCTTTAACACTCTCAACAATGCCAAAAGTCCACAGTTCAATGTCTCTTCTGATATTTGTGCAATTATTTATCTGTAATATCCAATGAAATCAGAATATAGAAGCAGATCACATGTCTCCAACATCATGCAGGATATACATTACCCTTTCAAAACACCATAGTTAGGAAATACTTGACCGAAGCAAGAAAGAAAACCAGCTGGATAAACTCCAAACTTCAATTTTCTGTCTGATGTCAAAGCAACTTTCAGATCTCCACTCCTTTCACCCTTGTTGACTGCTATTGGCACATCTGGTACTCAGTAGCAATAAACTTTGTTTGCCTGGGCTGGATCCAATACCTGCTAGGAGCTTTGCTTGGCATGTATCTCATGGCCCTTCATCTCTAAAATCGTGAGGTCTCCAATTCAACTTAACTTCGCGATACCAGTTCCAATGTTAGGGATCCACTCATGCATCCTCTGGACTCTTCCAAAGGCTTGGGTCTCTTCCCAAGCTCTGCCCTCTCTATCACTGTAGGCTCAAGTTGATTATTAGTAACTACTGCTGCTGATCTTGGTGGTCATCCCATGGTACTGTCATCTCTAATATACTGGGATCTTCCATTGCAGCTAGACTTCACCAATAACTTCTCATAGGCTCTATTCAAGGTGCCAAGCCTCAACTTCTTTGCATGGCCTCTTCAGTCCTGGGTTATCCACTTCAAATGAGGCTGTACCTTCACCAATGGCTCTCCCTGACCTCTCACTGTGCTAAGCTTCAGCTGCTCTTCATGACCTCTTCATGTCTTCAAATCAGTACCACCTGTATGACTCTTACAGGTTACCAGGTACAGCTGCAGCATGAGGTACAACCTTGGCTATCGCTGGAGCACAGTATCTTTGTGTTCTCAGTAAATGCATCCCAGAAGATTTCACTTCAGTGATATTGGTCTCTTCTTAATCACTGCTAATTTCTTAGCTCCAGGTAAACAGCATCAGTTATCTCAGTAGTCCCATCCTTTTGACTATAAAGCCAGATCCAAATAGCTGAAGCTGCCAAGTTCTACTACTTTCTGGGGCTGGACCGTGATCCACTTGCTATATTACACTAGCACCAGCTTTCTGTTTTCTAAAGGGTTCCTTCACTGTCTAAGCTTGACTGTCCTGGAACTTGCTCTGTAAACTGACCTTAGACTCAGAGATCTGCATGGCTCTGTCTCCTGAATGCTGGAGTTAAAGCAATATACTAGCATGCCTCAACCTAAGCTTTTCTTTACCAGGAATTTGCTTTGTACAAGTCTTCCCTTGAACTCAGAAATCTTCTAGCCTCTATCTCCTGGGATTAAAGGTTTCTACTGCCATGCCTGGACCCAAATTTATCTGGGGTTGGCTCTTTCACCAAAGTCACCACTCCCTTAATTTGTTGATCTCCTTGAACACAGAATTTACATTGCACTTCCTGGTGCCTATTTACTCTTTAAACTATACATTTCTTAATTTTCTTTTATGCTTGCTAGTTTTCATTAAAAACAAAATCAAATTCTTAGTAACAGTGAACATTAGTAATCACACAAGTTTATACCAGGGTGTTTTGAGGTTTTCTTAGTCAAAGCAATTCATCTAAGTCTCTTCACCTTAACCTCAGGAAGACCCTTTGGACAATGGCAAAAAGCAGTAACATTCATCAAAATTTTACAACAGGTGTGCCAGGAAACATACATGAACACCGAAAAGTCCACCAAGGAGCAGAATCTAATGCAATTGCATTAGGGACATTAGCTCAAGCTTAGGACACACCACGGTCTCTATCACAGGAGAATGGGAGGGGCCCTGAGCCCAATTTTAGGCAAGCATTTAAACGAGGCAAGAAATGGGTATCTAGCCTGGTACACCTCTGATTGTGGGTCCATTATAGCCTTTAACATAATTGGCTGCCTCTGGGAGCCAAACCACAAACTTCACTTCTGCTTTCCTCCTGACTGATGGTGGTTAGGAAGTGAAGGGGCAGGGGCAGGCTTGTAACCTGGAGATGCAGATTTGTTGGGGAATAAACTGGACCCTGCTGCTAGAAGCAGGTCCTGTTGCGGAGTTACCTGGAAACTGGTCCTAGGTACTGGCCTGTTAGTTTACTTTAGTTCAACCTTAGGTCAGGTTCTCTAAGATGGACTCAGAACCCGAAAGACTTGGTCTCTCATAGTTACTAGGCCTCCTTCTTATTTTCCTCTCCACTGAAACCTCTTGGGCTAGATCTGCACAGTTCAAATCATGCTCAGCACCAATGTCTTCCATATTCCCTCTAGGATAGACCATTAAGCCCCCTTAAAGCGTTCCTTTCCGAATTCAAAGTCCCCAAATCTCCGTTCTTCCAAAAGATAGCATGGTCAGGCCTATCTCAGCAATACCACAATCCCTGGTACCAACTTCTCTCTTAGTTGGGGTTTCCATTGCTATGACCAAGGCAACTCTTATGAAGGATGACATTTAATTGGGACTAGTTTACTGGTTCTGAGATTCAGTCCCTTATCATCATGGCAGAAAGCATTGCTAGCTTCTTGGCAGGCATGGCACTGGAGTAGACAGTTCTATATCTTGTTCGAAAGGCAAACAGGAGATTCATGTGGATTAAAAAAAAACACCATCAACAAAAACCCATGGTTTATTTTGAATCGCATGCTCAATTTCAGGTATTTGGAGTTTTTTAACCATTCTATTGAAATTTTCCAGAATAATTCCCCTTTGATCATCAGATATCTTCATTATTATTTATACTTTCATTGTGTTTGTGTTAGTGTGTATTTCATTTGGGCTGTACCCTGCCTCTAATCCTACAGAGTGTGTTTCTGGCACCCTTGGTGCAGTGTTCTGTGTCGAATGGCAGAAGGCTTTGCTTTGTTCATGCTTTGCATAATCTTTATGGTTTTATATCAGCTTTGCTTAACAGTTGCTAAGATTTATGTTCAGATCTCAGCTGTGATTATAAAATTTTGCTTTTCTTTTTATGTCTTTAAATTTTGGCACTTTGTATTTGGAATCTAAGTCAGTATCTCTACATAAATTTAGTATTGTTATGTTTCCATTTTTAATAGGCATTTTACCTATATAAAAAGTCTTCCCTTACTTCTAGCATTTTCTACACCAAAACTGAGTGTTTTATAATATTATAGTATCAAATGCTTTTTTCGTTTTTGGTTATTCAAGACAAGGATTCTCTGTATAGCCCTGGCTGTCCTGGAACTCACTTTGTAGTCCAGGCTGGCCTCGAACTCAGAAATCCACCTGCCTCTGCCTCCCAAAGGCTGGGATTAAAGGTGTGCACCACCACGCCCGGCTCAAATACTTTTTGTCTTGCCTTTGAATGGAATAATTTTGTCCTTGAATATATCTATATTGTCATCTAAATAAAGTCTGATCTTCATAAATAGAAAACAACTAACTCTTTCATTTCTGTCCATCTGACAAACTATTCATCATTGAAATTTCTGTATTTAATGTATAAGTTAATTGCCTATATAGGTAGATTGAATTCTACTGTCTTATTATTTATAGAGTATTGTTGCACAAATTATTCATTTTTTTAATTTTGTTTTTTTTTCTCTTCCCTGAGTAATGCTCTATTCGTATTCTGTTTTTCCATTCACATTCTTACCTTATTCAGATAGCTGATGAGGTTCAGTATGGACATAAACTGAAACTTTGCCTGAGTCTAGTATGCCTTTTAGTCTCTTTTACATTTGTTTTGTACCAGTGTTTCATTGTGTTGTCCAGACTATGTTGGAGCTCAAGATATAGACAAGGCTGGCCTAATCCTATTGGGAAAGTTTATTGTTGCTACTTATCAAGTTTTGGGGTTACAGCCATCAGCATTTGAACTTAGTACTAGTTTCATGATTTCTCAAACAATCTAAGAAAGTTTTAGAAGTTTAACTCTGTGTTCCTGCTTCCCAGACTTCATTCTCTTTCAGTATAGTTGTTAATTTTCCTGTTTAGAATGCATAGAGGCTACAAATGTAACTAATTACATTCTATTTATAAATACACATGAATATATGCACAAACACAGGTCATTTTGTGTTATCTTTTTTTCATTTATGTTGTCTCTCACTTATTTCTACATTATCAGGTTTTTACATGTATATTTTGAATTCTACATAACATTTGTCTACAGTCGCTGAGTCCTACCCACACACAAGGCACTTCCCATTGTAGAATTTCAAAGCCATATTAACCTCACAAAGGATGAGAGAATATAAGTTGAACATTAGCATCTTGTAGCTCCCATCAAGCAAACTGTACACAGATAGAGAAGAATGTCTAGTGTATATCTTAAGTACAAAGAAAGTGCAATCAAGATACAATGAATAAATAATGACAATTCACAGAGAAATGGAAAGTGAGAAATGAGTACAATTTAATGTGAGGAAACATAGTATTAGCCTAACATGATAAAAAAAAAAATCAACTCTTCCCATTTGGGACTCCCAAAGAAATGGCACCTCATCTCCACTGTGCTCTTCATTGTTTTTTGGTAAGTTTGTTTTTGCTTTCCTGAATAGAGGTAGGGTATTTGCTTTGCCTTTCCAGGGGCTTGGCTATCATTTTTATGATGTTTAATAATTAGTATTCAGAACTTTAAATCTTGCATATCAAAGTAAGATAGAATCACTTTTAACTTTAATGTTGTGGTCAGGATGCTTCCACAAGGAATGATGATGGCTATACATATAAATTTAAAACTGTATAATTAAAGTTGGATGTTATGACACTTATACTTCTTGAAAGATATGAGGAGATACAAAAACAACTCCTGTCCTTTGTAACACAAGAAGGTTGAATTGCCACAAACAAAAAATTTAAAGAAATTCTGAGTTCAGGGAAAGCAATCAAAATATTATGACAAGCCAATTAAAGAACAAACAGGATAAAATTAAGCCTATTTTAAAACAATAAGAATTGTTGTACTCCAAGAAAGAGTCAATGCAAAATCTCTATTCTGGAAACAAAACATTGAATTCATACCAAGTTATGATCACATAAGATAGCACCTTTCAAAGACACTTAAATAGTTCCAGAATAAGTATATTCCCTAATAAGGAAAGTGGACCAGTGTCTAGAACACAGAAATAATAATTTCAGAGCTCCTCTTTCTGTCCTGCAAGTATCTCCTCCCAATTCTATTCTTCTTAGAGCAGCAACTGGCCATGGCCTGCTCATCTCTAGTGGCTGCTGATTTTAATCATACCACTATCCAAATGGTGCTCTTTTTAACTTATTTTCTCTACCTTGATTTTTTGTAGGCTTTAATTTTTTTCAAAACATACTTCAATAAGGGTTATTAAATGCTTTGACCACCCTTCAAGCCCACCACCCACCAGAGGTAATATAAGTGAAAGGTTAATAGAGCAAGGGAGGATATGGACCTGTTTATAAATAGTTTCTTGGTGTGAATCCAATCTGCATTGTCAGGATGCCAGCAGTTTAGCTCACATGAATCAGCAGTGGTAATTCAATCAACCATCCACGAATCAGCAATGGCAGTTCAATTCAGAAGAAACTGGGAGTCTCTGTCTATTAGCCTGAGTCTGCTGAAGCAGCAAGAAGCTGCTGTAACAACAGCAGAGGTTCTTTGGTGATGACCATCAAAGAATGGCAAGGCAAACAAATACCATACACCTTAGAATTACCAGCAAAGAATGATATGATAAAGCAATACCACATAGCAGCATCCACAGTGTATTGGGTTATATTCATAACTCTTCCAGACATCACATGTTCTTTCAAGTGTTTTTATTCACAAAGCATCATATGCCCCTTTCTCAGGCTGAATCAAACAGACAAACAAAACAACAACAACAACAACAACAACAACAAAACCCAAGTGTCTGTTTCAGAAAAAACATAAGGCTGTTTCCAGAAAAAAAAAATCACATGGCACAGTTGAGTCTCCAAAGAAACCAGAAATTTCAGCTTCACTTTTTTAAAAATAAGTTTTATTAAAGCTATTCATTGACAATCCCATCCATGTATGTGATACAATCTAATTACTCAGTCACCACTCTCATCTACTTTCCATCTCCATGAGTTTGTTCCTCAACGATTTTCTCATATTCATGCTTTTGGTTTTGTTGCATGCTCTACTACATTTAAGATGACCTTTTATGTGGTTATGAGTTTATAACTATCCATTATAGCACTGGTTCTCAAACCTTTTCATGGAGGCCACCCAAGACCATTGCAGAACACAGTCATTATGAGTCATAACTATAGCATTATTACAGTTATGAAGTAGCAACAAAAATAATTTATGTTTGTGGGTCACCAAAACATGAGAAACTGTATGAAAGGGTTGCAAGATTAGTAAGGTTAAGACCACCACAGTAGACCCTAGTAGGCTCACCAGTGGACACACAGCTGAAGACAATAACTAACTTTCTTGTAGAAGCCACCAGTACCCAGTGATTAAACAGAATGGTGGGGCTCTGTGGAATCCTGTATTTATCCATTAATTGTCAATAGGACCAGGACTGCGGGCCCCCCAGTGAAAGCATCCTCACATGCTCTGAGATCATGATTACAATGACTCTATCATGTCCACAAGATAGCTTTGACATCTGAAATGGAATAACAAAAGAAGACAGGAAGAAGATATAAACTTTTAACTCCAACAGAAGTAGTAATTTATTGAATTTAGAGCTTAAAACTACATAGTAATTTTTCGTATTCTATGACAGAGATTGAGGAATGATGTGAGTCCTGGAAGTTCCATCACTTTTTATCAACTGATATCTGATAAAAACAAATAAAGGAGAAAAATAGTCACATTAGAAGAAATAGTCTAGCATCTATTTACATTCCAATGTCCTTTGAAAAGCACCTTAAATTGTTTTTCTGAGATATTTCTTTTTATCAATTTTAAAATGTATTAATGAAGAAAAACTTATGAAACCTCAAAAAGTAGGAAAGAAAATTTTTGGAAATTTAAACATTCAAAAGTTTACTTTGGTAGTAAAGATTCCATGAACAAATAGAAGTGTTTTGGTATGGGTTTTCTTTTAAAAATAATGTCAGAGAAGCAGAATGCAGATCAACCTTACAAACTAGAGTGATACAAAAGCTTACTTAATAAGATAAATTAGAAACAATAGGAGGATAGTATCCCACCATAGCGAGTCCTGGATACACCTTCACACCAGAAAAGGAATATATTGATCTAAAATCACTTCTCATGATGATGATGGAGGACTATAAGAAGGAAATAAATAACTCCCTTAAAGAAATACAGGAGAACACATCCAATCAGATGAAAGAATTGAACAAAACCATCCATGATCTAAAAAGGAAAGTAGAAACAATAAAAAAATCACAAAGGGAGACCACTCTAGAAATAGAAAATGTAGGAAAGAACAAACAACACTGAGATTCCACCTCACACCAGTCAGAATGGCTAAGATCAAAAACTCAGGTGACGGCAGATCCTGGCAAGGATGAGGAGAAAGAGGAACACTCCTCCATTGCTGGTCGAATTTCAAGCTGGTACAACCACTCTGAAAATCAGTTTGGTGGTTCCTCAGAAAATTGGACATAGTTCTACCAGAAGGTCCAGCAATACCACTCCTGGGTATATACCCAGAAGATGCTCCAACATGTAATGAGGACACATGCTCCTATGTTCATAGAAGCCTTATTTATAATAGCCAGAAGCTGGAAAGAACCCAGGTGTCCCTAAAAAGAGAAATGGATAAAAAAATTTGGTACATTTACACAATAGATTACTAGTCAGTTATTAAAAACAACGAATTTATGGAATTCTTAGACAAATAGATGGATCTGGAGGATATCATCTTGACTGAGGTAACCCAATCACAAAAGTACACACACATGATAGGCACTCACTGATAAGTGGATATTAGCCCAGAAGTTCAGAATCCTTCTTAGAAGGGGGAACAAAATACCCATAGAAAGAGTTACAGAGAAAAAGTTTGGAGCTGAGACTGAAGGAATGACCATCCAGAGACTGCCCCACTTGGAGATCCATCCCATAAACAACCCCAGACACTATGGCAGATGCCAACAAGAGCCTGCTGACAGGAGCCTGATATAGCTGTCTCCTGGGAGGGGGGGCACTCTGCCAGTGCCTGGCAAATACAGAAGTGGATGCTCACAATCATCCATTGGACAGAGCACAAAGTCACCAATGATGGACCTAGAGAAAGTACCCAAGGAACTGAAAGGATCTGAAGCCCCATAGGAGGAACATCAATATGAACTAACCAGTACCTCCAGAACTCCTTGAAACTAAACCACCAATCAAAGAAAACACATGATGAAACTTGTGGCTCTAGCTGTATATGTAGCAGAGGATGGCCTAGTTGGTCATCAATGGGAGGAGAGGCCCTTAGACCCGTGAAGGTTCTATGCCCTAGTATAGGGGAATGCCAGGACGTGATATGGGAATGGGTGGTTTGGGGAGCAGGGGGAGAGGGGAGGGGAGAGGGGATTTTCAGAGGGGAAACTAGAAAAGGGGATAACATTTGAAATGTAAATAAAGAAAATATGTAGTAAAAATATGTTTAAAATTGAGATAAAAATTATCATGATTTTAAAACATTAATTTTTTTCATTGCTTTTAACAAACTGATCTCTCTAGGATGTCTGTAGTATTGGTCTGACAGTAGGATTTTAGAGACCATAGAAAGATATATGACAATTTATCCTAAATGGCTTGGTGAGTTGTTTATAAACATCCTGAAAATTTAAAAGAGAATGACATATAAATTTGAAGGTTGAGTTAAGGAGTTTCTCGTAGCATAATTAACAATTTCAACTGTCAGATTTAAGACCTGTTGACCACATTTTATCAGCTGAATGCACAGCTTTATAAGACTCCTATGCTGGGTAGAAAACCAATGGAAGCTGTGAATAAAGAGAACGGCATGACAATGATTGCCACATTTAAGAAACGTGTGTGTGTGTGTGTGTGTGTGTGTGTGTGTGTGTGTGTGTGTGTGTGT
>NC_034591.1:41209546-41281879 GCF_900095145.1 Mus pahari
GAAAACCAATGGAAGCTGTGAATAAAGAGAACGGCATGACAATGATTGCCAGGTTCAGCTGTCCTGTAGGATTCTGTGTGTGTGTGTGTGTGTGTGTGTGTGTGTGTGTGTGTATGTCTGTGTGTCTGTGTGTGTGTGTTTCTATGTCTCTATATTTCTGTGTTGCTGTTGTTGCTGCTGTTGTGCTGCTGTTTCTGTTGTTAAGCCTAGGACCTCATGAATGCTAGGCAAGTGCTTTAAGCATTCTTAAGCTCGTTCTTCCAAATATTTGATAGCTTCTAAGTTCAGAACCCAGTATGTTATAAAAGAGTCATATTAATTAAAATATAGATCAATTTCAAGATTTTGGTAATTTATACCAAGAATTATCTGCCTGCTAAATGGAGACAGGTTTTAAAACTGTGGACTATGAGACTGAGAAAATCAGTTTGGCACATACACTAGAGATTTGGAATTTAAAGTTCTGTAAAGACTAAAATTTGGTTGTTTATAGGTCACTAGTACCTGAACTCAAATCAGTGGCAAGTACAAAAGCTTTGCAGTTCTATGAATTTCTTGGTATGCCGGGTATACTTTCAAAACAGTCCGGGCTAATATATTTTATTTCACATGTCCTTATTATAAAATTCTTTTAACAAGTCTTTACCTAGAGTTGAGATACTATAGGATCTTCCCTTGAAATCCAAGCAGCACTGACTCTTTTAAATTTCACAGCTTGTAACCTAATTCTCTGGGGATATTCATCCTTGGAACTAGGTCATACAAGTACATGCCAAGTAGTGGCTTGGACAGGGCAGATAGAGCTGTTCCAGGCACAGCCTCAGCTGAGGTCCCAGTTGATAACCAGCATCAAGCACCAGACAAGCAAAGAAACAAAGTGTCAGATGATTTTTGATCACCAGGCTGACTCTAAGTATAGCAGAGCCCTATAGAGCTTGCTCCCTCATGATCAAATATGTACTGCAGCAATTTAAATCTTCATAAGTTTCTGGCCAGTCATTATTGGATTGGAGCAACTGTTGTGTTCCACTCACCAGTGATCCTAAGATCACTTGGGAAGTCTGCTAGGGACCGTGGGGCTGTCCTCTGAATCTGTGCCCTAGGTGCCCAATTTCTGGTGCAGAATGGAAGGGTTTGTGCCCCTGGTCAGGCAGGTTCTCTGCTTCCTTAGTGCTGTCTCATGTCCTGTGCGAAATTGGATTGGAGCAGAAGTTGTGTTCCACTCACCAGTGATCCTAAGATTGCTAAGGCAGTCCTCTAGGGACAATGGAGGTGTCCACCAAATCTGTGCTCTAGGTGACCTGGTGCTGGTGCAGACCTTAAGGGGCTTGTGCCCCTGGTCAGGCCATTTCTCTGCTGCCCTAGTGCTGTCTCAGGTCCTGTGCACAATTGGATTGAAGCGGATGTTGTGTTCCACTCACCACTGATCCTAAGATCACTTGGGCAGTTTGCTATGGACCGTGGGGGTGTCCCCGAATCCATGCCCTAGGTTATGTTATCCTAAGATAACATTTCTACTAATTCTCTTGGAAATTCACATCATGTACTGCAATCAAACTTACTTTCCAGTCTTTTCATGTCTGCCTTCCCACCTTTGTTAACACTGAAAAAAGGAAGAAGATGAAGTAAACAAAACAAAACAAAACAAAACAAAACAAAAAACCAAGTTCATTTTGTGTTATGTTTTCTTTATTCTCACTGGAGTAAGGTCAATCTCTCAGTGATTTGCCCCTGAATGAGAACTGAGTCTATTCCCTCTTTCATTTCCACCAGAAGCCATGGATTTTGGAGAGAAACCCATATATTTGAAGAGTTGTTCTCTATGGCTTCAAGTTTATGATGTTCTTGGGCTGGCTATACAAAGTGTGAAAACAATGGTTAGGATTTTGTGTTTTACTGTAATTAGTGTCTTCACACTAAATTGTGTTTTCATTATTCTGAGTCAATTTAGACGGCCTTTAGAAAAGGAAGGGATATTTTCAAAATTGAACACAAATTTTATAATAAAGACTCAAGCTACTATTGGGCATTTAAAGAATTACAGGATATTGCAAAAATTATAGAAAGGGTTGATCTATGGTTCTGTTAATGTGGCTGGCTGGCTGACCTTAAGCATTGAAACACTGTCTTATTAAACCCAAGGAATGAGAAACTCTTCTGGGTTCCTTCTTTCCTGCTTACAATGCTGTAATTTAAGAGAGAGCTTCAGCTTACAACTTCAGTTCTTAGTTTCTTCAAAAACTTTTTAGCATGATTACCATTCAAGTGTCATTTGTAAACAGTGAAATGTCATATACCCAGTCTAGGGTTTACTAAGCCTTTGTAACTATAAGACACTTCAAGATTCATTGCATTATAGGCACCCCATAGTGTTCCATCATGCACTTTTTTACTAGATGTTATCCACCACCAATGTGAGTGCCTACAGTATTTCATACATAGCATATTCACTCTAATGTACCTGATTTCTTTTATTCAGCATTGTTTAAATGTTTCAGTTATGTTGGGGTTTAGAATGATAGTTTATCATTCTATTTCTTGTTGGTGAGCAACATTCAATACACAATTAAATATATTATGCATACCCTCCTGTTGATGTCATCTGAGAAATTTTAGATTTAGATAATTGTAGGCAAAGTTACATGAAATATTGTTACACATTTCTCATTGAAAATGTGTACTTCCATTTCCATTGAGGGATGTCTTAACATATTGCAGCATACTGCAATCGATATTACAGAAAACTTTCAACCAAGAATTCTTCTTGCATTACAAACTCTATGAGCATCATTTACTAATATTTTGTTTGTTTGTTCTTTTACATTAGCAATTTTTGTGACATAATTTTATATTATGTTCTCCTGATGTCTACTGATACTGAGCCATACCTATAAATTTATTTTTACTCACTTAACTACATAGAAAACTATTTTTGGGATTATTTGGCCTATTTTGATCTTTTTATGAAGATTAAGAATTTGAATAATCATTTTCATATTTATAGGAACATACTTTTTATTCATTTATAATTCTACAGATTACAATGATTTGTAATCCAACCCAATCTTTCTCCCTCCAACATTCTCTAGCATAACTATCCAATACAGCTCCATTCCAGCTTCAAGTCTTCTTCATTTTGATAACCCACTGATCTCAATTAGTAGTACCCATATGCATAAGACCATATATACAGGAGCATGGGAGGAATCACTTTTCTTTGGGGTTAACCACAGGTAGATTGCATATCCCCTTACATCAGGGGGTGACCCCATAATCATGCCCATATGGTAGCATTAAATTTATTTATGCTTTATTTATTTGCTGCAGAAATAGACTTGTTTTGAAATCTCAGGGAGTGGGGAAGTTTGGGGGGTGGGACCCTCCAGAATGTACAAGAGACTTGGGAGGTGAGAGACTCTTGGAACTCAAAGGAAGGGACCTTAGATGAAATGCCCTATACTGGGGAGAGGGAACTTGTAGAGACACCTCCAGCATAAGGGCAGGGCATCAAGTGAGGGTTGGTTTTGCCATCCCACAGCCAAAACTCTAAGCCATAATTGTTCCTGTCTGAAAGATCTGCAGGAATGATAATGGAGAGGAGTCTGAGGAAAAGAAGGTACAGCAACAGGCCCAAAGTAGGATCCAGCACAAAGGAAGGTCCCAAGGAATGACACTATTACTGAGGCTACGGAGCGCTCACAAAAAGGGACCTATAGTGACTGCCCTCCAAAAGACCCAGCAAGCATCTGAAAGAGTCAGATGTAGATATTTGCACCTAACCAATGGACAGAAGCTGCTGACTGCTGTGGTTGAATTAGAGGAAAGCTAGAAGAAGCTGAGAAGGAGGATGACCCTGTAGGAGGATCAGCAGTCTCAATTAACCTGGATTCCCGAGATCTCTCAGACCCTGGACCACCAAGCAGGCAGCATACAGCTGCTGGTATGAGGCTTCCAACACATATACAGCAGAGGAGTGTCAGGTCTGGGTTTAGTCAGAGATGTGACTAACCTTCAAGAGACTGGAGACCTCAGGGAGTTTAGAGGTCTGGTGGGGTCAGGGACAGAGCGTAGGACATGCTGGTAGAGGCAAGGGGTCCAGGAGGAGGTATGGGATTTGGAACAGTTGCAGGGTAGATCAAAAGGGGAATAAAATATGTAGTTTAAAATAGATAGATAGATAGATAGATAGATAGATAGATAGATAGATAGATAGATAATAAGTAAGTAAATAAATAAATAAAAACAATTGATTAGAACTAAGGAAAGTTTTTCAATTTTTTATAAAACAAACAATTATTTCTAAAGTATAGATAGAAATTTAAATAGAATACATATTTGAAACTATCTTTTTTAAAAAATATTTTTATTAGATATTTTCTTCATTTATATATCAAATGCTATCACCTTTCCTAGTTTCCTCTCCCCAAATCACCTGTCTCCTCCCCCCTCCCCCTGCTCCCAAACTACCCACTCCTGCTTCCTGGCCCTGGCATTCCCCTATACTGAGGCATAGAATCTTCTCACAACCAAAGGCCTCTCCTACTATTGATGGTCAACTAGGCCATCCTCTGTTACTTATGCAGCTAGAGACACAAGTCCCACCATGTGTTTTCTTTGATTGATGGTTTAGTCCCAGAGAGCTCTGAGGGTACTGGTTAGAAGAAGGAACATCAAAGTGTGGATACTTTAGCAGGGGAAACAAAATACCCATGGATGCAGTTACAGAGACAAAGTTTAGAGCTGAGACTAAAGGAAGGACCATCCAGAGACTGCCCCACCCAGGGATCCTTCCCATAAACGACCACCAAACTCAGACACTATTGCAGATGCCAACAAGATTTTGCTGAAAGGACCCTGATTTAGCTGTCTCCTGTGAGGCTATTCCAGTGCCTGGCAAATATAGAAGTGGATGCTCACAATCATCTATTGGATGGAGCACATGGTCCCCAATGAAGGAGCTAGAGAAAGTACCCAAAGAACTGAAGGGGTCTGCAACCCTATAGGAGGAGCAACAATATGAAACTGTCTTTTAAAATAAGAACCAATTTAGAAGTTGTACACTTCCTGGATTCAAGATAGTATAAAATCAAGGCAGTGTGATAGTATTATATGTACAACAGATAAAATCAGTGCCAAATACTCTAAACACACACACACACACACACACACACACACACACACACACACACACAAATAGTTGGCTGATTTTTTTCACAAGACTCAAGGCAATTCATTAGGAATGTCTTTTCAACAAGTATTGCTATAATAGTCAAAGATATGCAATACAACCCTGCCTGTTTGTGCAAAACTTGGATTCTAGGTACAGAAAGGATGAGGTAAATAGATCAGAAGTTCAAGTCAGTTTTGGCTACAGAGTAAGTTCAAGCACATTTGAGCAACTCTTGAGCAACTCAGTGAGATACTTTCTCAAAAAATAAAAATAAAAATAAAAAACAAAGAAAAAACAAAAAACAAAAACAACAACAAAAAGAACAAAAAACAAAAAGTTGAGACATGGAGAGTTGACTTACTGTTAAGAACACTGTTGCTCCTACAGAGGAGCAAGGGTCAGTTACCAACACACATGACAGCTCATAATGACACCAGTTCCCTCCTGGGCTCCACAGTCATCAGGTATGTACATTTCTACAGGCAAAACACAAGTACGCATATTTTTTAAAATAAATGAAAAGTATATTTAAAACCTGAAACTTGAGCTTATACCATAACAAAAAGTAGTTTGATCAGTATTATAAATAAAAACATATTTTGAGGAATATATAAGCATAATTGTTGCAATTTTGAGCAGTGCCAAGATGTTTTAGATAAGAAACAATAAGCTAACAATATAGGAAGTAGTTGATAAACATGATCTAACCAAAATAATAAAATTCTGCTTGTGAAAACAAAGTACACTGGGCAGTGATGGCACACGCCTTTAATCCCAGCACTTGGAAGGCAGAGGCAGGCCTGTTTCTGAGTTCGAGGCCAGCCTGGTCTACAGAGTGAGTTCCAGGACAGCCAGGGCTACAAAAACCAGGACAGCCAGCACTACACAGAAAAACCCTGTCTCAAAAAATAAAAGAAAAAAAAAAAAAAACGAAAAAGAAAAAATGAAAAAAAAAAAAAAAGAAAAGAAAAGAAAAAAGAAAACACTATGCTATGGAAAATAAAAGACATGAGAGATATTAAGAGTTAAGAGTAAGAATTTCTAGCACATGTCTGATAAGCCACCACTATACAAAGACTATACAAAGATTTATTGACATTTAAAATTTAAAACTTGAACCTTGGGTAATGAAGAACTCTGTGCTGATTTACAATTAAATACAAATTGAATGTAGATGATTATGAATAGCCTCACTCTTAGCCTATCTTTGGCAAAATAACCATAATTCCTTCCATTGCAAAGACATACATGACATTGTTTGCCAACAGAATAAAGTAAAATAATGTGTAATTTCCAAGTTCCTGTGCCAGATAAAGTTGTGTGTTTTTCCTTCATATAGAACATTACTAGATGCTATGTAAAAATGCCCTGTAAAAATGTCCATATTTCCCTGTCCTAGGGTGAGAGACCCCAAGAAGAAGAGACAATTCCTATATGAATGACCTAAGATCCAAAACTGTAGCTGTCACAATCCAGCAGGGATTACTAATTTATAGAATCATTAAAAACTTAAGAAACGGTTGGATCTGGAGAGCTGGCTCAACAGTAAAAATTACTGACTGTTCTTCCAGAGGTCCTGAGTTCAATTTCCAGTAACCACATGGTGGCTCATAATCATCTGTAATAGGATATGATACCCTCATCTGGGGTGTCTGAACAGAGCAACTCTGTACTCACATACATAAAATAAAAAAATAATGCCAGGTGTGGTGGCACATGCCTTTAATCTCAGCACTCAGGAGGCAGAAGCAGGCGGATTTCTGAGTTTGAGGCCAGCCTGGTCTACAAAGTGAGTTCCAGGACAGCCAGGGCTATACAGAGAAACCCTGTCTAGAAAAACCAATAAATAAGTAAATAAGCAAACAAACAAATCAATCTTGAAAAAAAACAGATTAAAAAAGGAATGATTGTTGTTTCAAAGCATCATTTTGTAATACACTTAGCTGTTAATGGTATATACTTTTTTTTTCTTTACACACATTGGGAAGAAGTCACCTGTAAAGCTTTACAACCTTGGTATTTTCTTTACCTTTATGCAAACAGTGATTTATGTGGTGTGTGTATGTGTGTGTGTGTGTGTGTGTGTGTGTGTGTGTGTGTGTTAGTTTCTTGTTTCCACAGAAACTAATGCAGAGAGGTTTTGTTTGTTTGTTTGTTTGTTTGTTTTATCTTGTTTATATCTTCAGAGAACCAATAGATGTTTTGGGGTTGCTTGAAGGATCCTGAGTGATTTAAAAGTGACTGTAGTACCAAAAAGTTAATACTAGCGTAGGTAGCATCCCTGGAGTGCCCCGAAAGATTTGCAGGCAATCTGGGCAACTGGGAGCTTCTCTCCGAGTAAGACTTAGAGATTATATAACTTTGAAAAGGTATTCCAAGCTTTGGGGCTAATATCCACATATCAGTGAGTGCATACCATGTATGTTCTTTTGTGATTGGGTTACCTCACTTAGGATAATATTTTTTTTTTATTTCCATCCATCTGTCTGAGAATTTCATGAAATCATTGTTTTTAATAGCTGAGTAGTATTCCATTGTGTAAATGTACCACATTTTCTGTATCCATTCCTCTGTTGAGGGACATCTGGGTTCTTTCCAGCTTCTGGTCAGTATAAATAAGGCTGCTATGAACATAGTAGAGTATGTGTCCTTGTTATATGTTGGAGCATCTTTTGGGTATATGCCCAGGAGTGGTATATCTTGGTCTTCAGGTAGTACTATGTTCAGTTTTCTCAGGAACCACTGGACAGATTTCCAGAGTAGTTCTACTAGCTTGTACCCACCAGCAATGGAGCAGTGTTCCTCTTTCTCCACATCCTCTCCAGCATCTGCTGTCACTTGAGTTTTTAATCTTAGCCATCCTGACTGATGTGAGGTGNAATCTCAGGGTTGTTTTGATTTGTATTTCCCTAATGACTAAGGATGTTAAAAATTTCTTTAGATGTATCTCAGCAATTCTATATTCTTCAGGTGAGAATTCTTTGTTTAGCTCTGCACCCCATTGTTTAATTGAGTTATTTGGTTCTCAGGAAGCTCAGAATACCCAAGATACAATTGACAGATCACATGAAGCTCAAGAAGGAAGACCAAAGTGTGGGTTCTTCAGTCCTTCTTAGATGGGGCAATAAAATACTCACAGGAGCAAATATGGAGACAATGTGTGGAGCAGTGACTGAAGGAAAGGCCATCCAGAGACTGTTCCACCTGGGGATCCATCCCATATAGAGTCACCAAACCCAAACACTATTGCAAATGCCAGTAAGTGTTTGCTGACAGAAGCCTGGTATTTCTTTCTCATGAGAGACTCTGCCAGAGCCTGACAAATACAGAGGCAGATGCAACCAGCCATTGGACAGAGCATGAGGACCTCAATGGAGAAGTTAGAGGAAGATCTGAAGGAGTTGAAAAGGTTTGCAACTCCATAGGAAGAACAACAGTATCAACCAAACAGAACCCCCTGCCCCCAAGCTCTCATGGAATAAACCACCAACTAAAGAGTACACACGGAGGGACCCATGGCTCCAGCCACATATGTAGCAGAGGATACACTTGTTGGCTATCAATGGGAGGAGAGACCCTTTGGTACTGTGAAAGCTTGATTGATTCTCCAGTGTAGGGGAATGCCAGGTCAGTGAGGCAGGTGTGGGTAGGTGGGTGGGTGAGCACCCTCATAAAAGCAGATGTGGGGTAGGGTGGGGTGGGATGGGGGTTTCTGGAGGGGAAACCAGAAAAGTATATAACACTTGAAATGTAAATAAAGAAAATATCCAATAAAAAAATAAAATTAGAAGTGCCTTCATGAAACTTCTCACATATGAACTTCATGGATCTATTAAATTGGATAAAATTCTGAGATGTGTATTTCTCCTCCCTCCATGAGGGTATATTTTTATTTTTAGGAAATGACTGTGAATCTCTTTACTGCAGCCATATGATGTGGTCATGGCAAGTCAAGCAACATTAAGGATATTAGATCAATTAGGATATTGTAGAAAATGGAAACAAGCTCAATTCTGATAATTTTTTTTGACACCATTACTTATGTCATGTTGTGCTTGCAGACAGGAGCCTAGCATGGCAGTCCTCTGAGAGGCTATACTCAGCAACTGACTGAGACAGATGCAAATACTCACAGGCAACTGTGGAATGAAGGTCAGGGACCCCTATAGAAGAGTTAGAGCAAGGGTTGAAGGAACTGACTAGAATGGCAACCCTGTAGGAAGACCAACAGTGTCAACTATCCTGAGCCTCTGGGAGCTAACAGAGATTGAGTCACCAAATGAATGAGCATAAATGGGCTGCTCTGAGCACTCCAGAACATATGTACCAGAGGGCTGCCTTGTCTGGCCTCAATGGGAAAAGATGTGCATAATTCCATAGAGATTTGATGCCCTAGGGTGAGAGGATATGTGGAGCTGAGCACCCTCTCAGAGACAAAGGGAACAGAGTGCCTAGGCGGGGGCAGCATTTGTGATATAAATAAATTAATTAATACATTAAAAACTAAAAGTAAAAATAAGAAGTTTAATACATTTTAATGGGTAGATGTGACACAGACTCAAGAAGCAAAATAGAAGGGAGCTTTACCTCTACTGTCATTCCACAGTCTGGTCTTTTGTGAAATCTCTAACACTGAATCCAATTAGGAAACTTTTATAAAAATTCTTGGGTTTAAAAAGAAGGTACTCATGATACAAAGAAGAGAGCAAAGAAGGCTCTATAATGTAACTGGGATCAGGAAGATGTGCTGAATGGTATTGGAAAGAACACAACAGATTCACACATACAAACATACACAAATGGATGAAAGAATTAATGAATGGATGGATCGATAGATGCTGACGCTTGCATTATAACAGTCATTATAATGAGTACATATTAACATTTAAAATCATTTATTTCATGTCTCAGAATCCAACATGCAATAAAATATAATGATATTTTGTATAAATATATAAAAGTATAAAGATATAATTTTATACAACTATAAATGATAAGTATGTCTGTTAATCAAGGGATAAGCATAACTAAAGAGATAACTTCATAACCATTTGAAATTACATTGACCTTTAAGGGCATTTTCAGAAATAAATAAAGACAGTACATTTTGCAACAACTGAACCAAAATCTGGAGAAGTGTCAGATTAAATGAAGCCGATCATTACTTCAAGAAGCTCCACAGCAAGGCTGAGTCATTACCAGGTCCCCTGAAATCCTCTCTTCAGATCACACCATCTCTATTGCAGAGTAATGAAAAAATGAGTCTTAACTGCATTATTAATGTCCAGTCGTTCTTAGGGGGTGATGTCAAAATGTTTGCAATGGGGAGATTTAGTAGAATCTGACAAATGTTGTTAAGATCATTGTTTAGGATAACAAACGCAATTCGTGTGCTTTAATGCACCACTGTGAAGGCAAAGGATTTACTTGCATTTTATCTACCTATGGAAGGTTTGCTACTTACATAGTCCTAGAGTATATGTCTTTCTTCTTCTTCCTCCTCCTCCTCCTCTTCCTCCGCCTCTTCCTCCCTCTCTTTTTTAACCCATAATCCCTCAATTTTGTTACCCATAATCCCCCAATTTGTGTTATCCCTAAACTACCAAGAGGCATACCCTTAATAAAAGTAATTCTTCAGAAGCTCTCAAAGTACCATAGCTCCACATTTAGGGGTGGAGGTACATGTACCCCTTCACACTCCATGCTACAGAGTTGGCTTCTTTGATCTTCTGCAAATTCCATTCAAGTCACCATAGCTCCTGTTTTCATGAGTACAGGAGTCTTGCCATGTTCACAAGACTCTGTTTTATGTCAGTTCTCCCAACCTCTGGTTCTTATTTTTTGTGTCTCCTCTTTAGTAATGGTTCCTGGGCCTTAAGAAGGCAATACAATGCAAATGTCTTATTTGTGGCTGAGCACTCCATAGACATTATCTGTATTTTGAGTAGTTGTGGGTTTGGGTGTTGACTAGTATCCACTGATATGGTATGAGAACCAAACTAGCTTACAATTAGAAAGATATGAATTGAGAAGGCAGTTTGAATCGAAGTCCATTAAGCAGAATAACAGGGGACTAAAAGCGTCCAACCATTGGTTGTTGGCTGGGTTTATGGCACCAGGCCTTTGCTTCCTCCAGTCTGAAGGTAGTTAGTTATTTCCATAAATTTTTTTTCTGCCAGTACTGTACCCATTGGTATATCTAAACATGCTAGTAGTTAATGGCATTTTATAGGCCCTGCCCCCATCAACCTGCATCAGGACTTCTAATCCCTCATCCATACTGACACAAGTTATTGCCAGGAATTCTGCTTGTAATGTAGGTGTCTTTCCTCTAGAAATCTCAAATATCAGTTTCAATAAAAGCTGGGAAACTAAAACTATTCAAATATAAGTCAACAAGCCTTCTGCATATTAATGCCTGAACTCTAAATGATTTTGATGATAGAATTGCTTGTGGTGTTGATATTATTTCTAGCTAGAATAAACAAGGACCTGATGTGCAACTGATCCAATTAGGATAGAGAAGACAGATCTCTAAAATAAATAAAAATTATCTCTAGACTGGACAAATTTGAAGAAATCCTGCATCTTTTTAGTGAAGAGGACTACCCCACAACTACTAGATTTACCACCTTTTTTCCTGCCTTTTATATTTGGGGAAAGTCTTTCATTTAAATAGTGTTCCCTTCATGTACCCCTATCTGTGGTTGGTAATGTCTTCCTAGGTAAAGGGAAACAGAACTCACAGCATAGTGATTTTGTTATATATACTAAGATTTTGGATACTAATTTACAATATCTTCCATAAAGATTTGTATTTTTTCAAATGTATACATACGTTTTCTTCTTTCTGCTGTGGAAATTCTTGAACCTTATATGCCAAAAATGCATGTTACAAAAGTACATCCACTTAATACTTCTAATTTAAGTTGTCAAAAGCATAGAAACTCTTGAGTGGATCTAATCAAGTTTAATAAATTTATAAGTAGATTTTATATCAATCTTCAAATGCTGACAGCTAAATAATTTCAAACACTGAATTATAGGAAGTGTGCGTTTTGTGGCAAGTTACAAAACATGAGAAAAAGAGCTGTCCCTGTAGAGCTTTGTAAGTGTACAAAGATAGATGTCTCTTGTCCTACGATATTAGCATCAAGGATGCTCTGTACATCTGCCAGGCTTGTTTTCCCCTGTGCTCAGCAGCTCTGGGATTCAGCTCCAAGGACTCAGATGAGCTAGGGGAACAAGTGGCCTTAACAAAAGGTAATTGATACCCTTGGATCACACATTCATTTGTGTCACAGTTCTTTTATTCAAGCTTGGGAAAGTGATAAATGTGGGGCACAGAGCCAGTGGACACTGAATTAAATACTGTATATGAATGAAAGGAGAGCACTTGACTTCTTTACAGGTTAACAAAATTTAAAACAAACAAACAAAATAAAACAAGTATATGGATAAGAGATTTACATTGTGTTTTCCTATGCTCTGAGTTTTGATTCCTTTTACCTAGGAATATATTACCAACCATAGATGGAGGCACATGAAAGGAACACTATTTAAATGAAAGGTCCTTTTATTTGCATCCATAATGAAAATGTGACTTTAAAGCAAATTGTTTTACTCTTCTGAGTTCAAAAGCCTATCTGAAAGTCTGCATGAAAAGATGATTTACTGAGCTTTATGGACTAATGGTGGGTTATTAAATGAGCTGAATAGTTCTATAAAAATAAATATTAAATAAATGTATAACTAAGATATACAAATTATTATATTTTAAGTTTGCTCTATTATTTTGCTATCTGAGAAAGTGTGTTCCATGTAGCCACAGCTGGACTTAATCTCACTATGAAGCTTGGCATGACCTTGAATTCCTCATCTTTTTGTCTTCACCTCTTAAATGTTCAGCATATAACTGTAATCTTCCATGGCTGTGGAAATTACACATTTTCAAATATCAAAATATTAGTACACATGAACATATGAAATTACATATATTATATATACATTATGTGTATGTGTGTGTTTGTGTGTATACCTTGAAATTTTATACTCTAGTCTTACTTCCCACTTTTAGTAACTTTCATTGCCCTTTAGATGCAATGCAGTTAATTCTGTAGCTCTAATATATAAACTTTGTATATGTATTCCTAAATCTAATAGAATACTATTTAATATGAGTGGTTAAGCAGTGTTGAGTATTTTACTCTACCCCATATCGCAAGCCTTTTACAATATGCATTCTACCAGAATTGAAATTTCTTAGGTTTACACTGTGCTGGACTACAGTTCACTGAGTTAAGTTTTCTATGTTTGTAAAATCCGTTCTGGAATTATTATCACTCATTTAAGTCGTTTATGTCTCTGTTGTCTCTGTAGTTATTGTCTGATACTTCAACAGTCTATCAAAACACAATAATGGATTTAAATGCCATAAAAAGGGGTTCTCAACCAATGGGTCATGATGTTTTTGTGGAGGTCACATATCAGGTATCCTCTATATCAGATACTTACATTACTATTCATAGGAATAACAAAATTACAGTTAAGATGTAGCAATAAAGTAATTTTACTGCTGGGGGTCACCAAACATGAAGAACTGTATTAAAGTGTCATAGCATGAAGGTTGAGAAGCACTGTCCTAAAGTTATCAGGTTGTGGGTTTCCTCTTGTGCATTATCATTTCTCGGCTCTCTGTTTTCTTCTAAATTGACTGTAGAGAATTAGACATTGGGAAATCCTACCACAACACCTTGGAGAACTCTTTCTCCTCTCTCTTTCTTTCTTTCTTTCTTTCTTTCTTTCTNTTCTTTCTTTCTTTCTTTCTTTCTTTCTTTCTTTCTTCCTTCCTTCCTTCCTTCCTTCCTTCCTTCCTTCCTTCCTTCCTTCCTTTCTTTCTTTTCTCTCTCTCCCTTCCTTGCTCATTGTGTTCTTCCCTTCCTTCTTGCAGAAACAATTTAATCCAACAAGGTGGCTATTCTGGCAAGGGGTCACATCTAAAGACCTTCTGGGTCCATTTGGTCCCACCAGAATGACAGACATCTAGTCCTCCTGACTGGAATTCAGAAACACCTTTAGTATACACTTTTAATCCCTTATTGGAGGTAAAGTTAGTTTGTAGAAGAAAGCGGCCATGTTTTAAAGTGATGTCTAATTTTGAGCCAGACAAAGTGAAGAGTCTGGGAATGATGTGACAGCATGAGTGAATGAGTCAGAGGTAGAATATGTTCAACTCTCGTGAGAACAAATAGGAAAGAGAGGCTACTTAAGAGTCCCCAGGAATACCAAAAGAGTCAACAAATCTTGACCCCTGGGAACTCTCAGAGTCTGAACCACCAACCAAAAGACATGCAGGGACTGTAATGAGGCCACAGACACATATGTAGCAGACTGGAAGCTCAGTCTTCATGGCTGTCTTGTCTGGCCCTAGTGAAAAAAAAATGTGCCTAAGCAGGCTGAGACTTGATATGCCACAGTGGCAAGATACCCAGGGGATTCACACTCTTTCCAAGGAGAAGGGAAGGCAGGATGGGGTGAAGGATTCTGTGATAGAGGGACTGGGAGGGAGAGCAGCACTTGGGATATAAATTAATAATAATAATAATAATAATAATAATAATAATAATAATAATAATAAAAAATTGTTTTAAAAGAGTGCAGGAAGCAAGGTAGAGTTCAGTACAGTTGAGCTTAGTTCAGTTCATGCAATTCCATTCAGTTCATCCAGTGAGTGTAGTATAGTTCATTTCATGAAGAGCAGAGTCAATTTCTGACTTGGAGAAGAAGGAGCCAGAAGATTAGAAAAAAAATTGGCAGAGTTGGTTTGAGGTCAAGCAAAGCTATTTAATGAGAAGCTAAGAGAAGCCAGATCAAATCAGTCAGCTTGGAGAGAAGGTTGAGCAGAATAGCTGAGTTGAAACAGCCAGCCAGAGTTCAGTGAGAGCTAGAAAGAATGAACGATTCAACAGTAAATCTCAGGGGCTGAAATAATCTTGGCCTAGGTTAGACTGTATGGAAGCTAGAAGCTTCCAGGCCCAGGCCATGAATAATTAGAAAAGAGACAGAAACTCTCTGGACTCAGCTCAGGCTACTTATTTGTAAAGCTTGGATATATTTCTCATTTCATCTCTTTATCAGAGGAAATAAAAGAGACATTTACCCTTTCTTTCCTCTTTTATCTTTCATCCATAGTAAAAAATTTAAGGGTTGTTGTTGTTGTTGTTGTTGTTGTTTTAATTTGATTGGTTGGTTTTGTGTGGTTGTTTTGTTTTTTGGGATTTTAGGGGGGGATTTTTGGTTTTGTTTTTTTGAAGTGAGGTTGCAATAGATCTTATTCCTTATATATTTAAAAGTGACACATTACAGCGTCTCATCTGAGTACATTTAGTCAAGTATTACAAAGCATAGTTGCCTCTATCTTCAACAATGATGTGCCTCCTCTGAATTTTATAGTGTCTGCAGAGTTCTTCAGTCCTGATTTATCTGCAGAGTGCACTGTCATACTCTCACTGCCCTCTGCCTTACAAGATAAAACCTGTACTTGTAGACCTTAGCATGAAGAACAACAACCAGACTCCCCTAAAAAAACTTAAACTCACTAGTCCTCATCAGCAGTGAGGGAAGAAGGATTTACATCATTTACAAGTTCCTAAAAATACCACAAAGGATTTACATGAGTAAGTAACTCTTTTGGATCTTGGTTTTTAAGTCATCTCATTTCGATCTATTGTTTCATGCAGATCGAGCCACAAATCTTAATTCTCCCACCAAATCTTCCTACTTAGAATGCCATCAAATATTCTTTCTGAACAGGGAGTGAAGACTTTTCATTCCTTGATAGTCACTTCTTAATATGTTACAATAAAATCTCTGCAAATAAACATCATCACTTCCTTAACAATTTATGAGTCAACAGCCTTTATAACTTGAACTCCTTCTGTACATTTTTTCTTAATGTTTATTCTCGTGTCTTATTTGTAGATACAGGCCAGTTTAATGCCATTTGATTCATAGTTTATTTTTAAAACACTATAGCAATTTAAAACTGTTTACTATTTCTCATTGTCATTTTTCTCCTCACCAACCTTACTCTACAGTGTTTAATATTAGAAGTCATTTTCCATTCTAGTTCTTTCTTTGTTGTTGTTGTGGTTGTTGTGGTTGTTGTGGTTTTTTGTGGTGGTGGTTATTGTTAAACTTTGAGACAGAGTATCACTATTTCTTAGCTGCCTTGGGACTAATTAAGGAGACCATACTAGCCTCCAGATTTTAAGAGATCTGCTTGGCCCTGCCTTGTGACTGCTGATATTAAAGCCATGTGCCACCACACCCTGAAGCACTCAATATTTCTTCTGGGACTGTTAATGGCACTCTGAGTGCTACATCTTGTCATTGTTATTGAAAGCTTTACAGAAAAGTAGATAGACAATAATCTTAGCATTCTTTGAATTATCTCCAAAAATATCTAAGCAAAAAGTACAACTCATTATTCAGAAATATAAGTATATCTGCAAAGAGATATACTTGAGATACTCCCCTTAAATTTGCAGTAGCACATTTAAGAGTTAGTAGAACTAGGTGGTGTATACCTGAAAACCAACTCCTAAAAACCTAAAGAAAAATATCATAAATTAAAGGCCAGTCTGGACTGCAGAGTAAGCTCAAGTTTCACAGATACAAGCTAGTTTATATACAGTGAATCCTTGTCTAACAAGAAAAAAGAAAAAATGGCTGAGAATGAAGCAGAGGTGTAAATGTTTGTTTAGCATGACAAAGCTCCTATCATAGTATAAAGTAACTGAATTTCTGCATCAAGCGATTTTAAACCTTTTAATGAGGGTCCCCCTTCATGTAATAACATTTATAATAAAATGGAAACATAGAGCCTTTAATATCATAAAATATTTGAACATCTTTTACTAGGAAACACAATTTATAAACCAACCATAAAAAGAATGGTGTTCCAAAAATCTGTTAGTAGTATATAAAAGTTAGCTTATTGTTTTTTTTTTTTTTTCTGCACATACACCTGGACAACATTTTGCATTTTTTACTTTTTAAATTATACTCAGTTTGTGTTTCTCTGTGATATGAGAAGTCCTTTCTTGTTTATATTGAACATTTATATATCATTAGAAGAGTTTTACTTAAGCTCTGTTAATTTTTGAAAACATTAATAGAGTTTTGCATATATTATAGATAATATTTGTAACAGACATATGACTTTGAAATACCTCCTCTCTCCATGTGGGTTTTTCTTTTCCTTGTTTGATAGTACAGAAATTGAGCAAAGTGAAAGACTATTAAGTAACAATTACATGTTAATAATCAGAAGCTGCAAAATTTAAAGTATGTGTCTGTGTATATGTATATGTGTGTATCAGTGTGTGTGTGTGTGTGTCTGTCTGTCTGTCTGTGTCTGTGTCTGTTTGTGTATGTGTGTGTCTGCCTATATCTCTGTGTGTCAGAATGTGTTTCTGTATGTGTGATCTTTACAACTTTAACTCAACAAACAACTGTCTCTACTTAACATCACTTTTCAACATATTTTCATCGAATAATAGTGAAAGAAAGAGAAACGTCCAAGTTTCTGTGCTTTCTGATCCATTGATTTGTTCTATGACCCTCTGTCTTGACACTGTCGGACCTCAATTTCACAATCTATAAAACCATTCCTGTTAGATTTACCTTTTGATCCATTACTCTAACTCTAGATACTTTAGGGTATGGGAACAGGATGACACAGCCACCCCATCTCTTTATACCATGGTGTGGAAAACAATGAATGCTTTCCATTGACACTTATGTCACCCTATGGTCTAGATTTTAAAGTTTATGTTTTCAATTATGTTCATATATTACATGTAAATATGTAAATGAAAAGACTGCATTATCATAACTGAACAAAAATTCAGATGCAAAAGAAAATTCAATGGTTTGACATTTAGCGGGTAAACTACAGAATCAATGCCTCGTGACAGCAAAATTATGTTTCTACACTAAATTCTTTCTTCTTGTCTAGAAAAAATAGGCAAGTTCACTTATAATGGCACTGAATTAACAGATGATGCTTAGAATTTTCTGTGCAAAAGATGAGCTTAGTAGACTCTGTAGGCAGACAAATGTGATGCTGTCTGCCTTGCAGATGGAGAGTGATTTGTTCTTTACTGTATGCTAATCTGTGAAGAAACTGAAAAGAAAACCCAACCACAGTGAAGACCAGACTTTAAACTTTATATAAATTTGATGCAAATATACTGAAATATATGTCTGTGTTTGTAATTTCATCAGTGTGTTTTGAGAATTCCTAGGGAAGATCTCTAGAATCTATTCAATGACTTTTCTTTTCTTTGCAGTGATATTTTTAAGGTTCCTATTATAATTTTTATTTAAAAGACTAAATTTAAATATATTTTAATCATAGTCTTAGTCTCTCCAAGTCCTTCCTTATCCTTTCCCCTTCCCTACCCATCCAACACTAAGTTCTTTCTCAAAAAGTCAAAAACCCAATATAACAAAACTCTCCAAAAATGAATAAAACCATCAAACCACAAAACAAAACATGAAATTGTAATTAAACAAAAGCATACACACAAAAAAGTATCAAGTCCAATTATATGTTGTTTTCTCTCTCCCAGCAGGTAGGGGTTAACCTTTAGCCTCGTGGCTAGGTTTGCATTAACTCATTCCCACATTCATTCATTCATTCACTCACTCACTTACTCATAGATTCTTTTTTAAAAAAATATAATAAAACATAATGATAAAACAAAACTATCATATCCAAGTTGAACAAGACAATCCAAAGAAGGAAAAGTCACAGAATCAGAGACCCACTTTTTTGTACACTCAGGAGTCCCCCAAAAAAACCACTAAATCATAAGCCATGATATATACACAGAGGATCTGGTGCAGGATCAGTGAAAGCACTGTGCATGTTTCTTCAGTCTCTGTGAGTTCATAAGAACTTTGCTCATGTTGATTCAGAGAGCCTTATTTGCCTGGTGTCCTCCAACCCATCTGCATTTTACACTCTTTCTGCTTCCCCTTCTCCAGGGTTCCCTATGTTCTATTGGGAAAAATTTGAAGGAGAACTTCCATTTAATGCTGAATGTATCAAGTTCTCTCAGACTATGTATAAAGTCTGTCTGTTGGTCTCTATCTTTGTTCTCACCTATTGCAGGAAGAATTATTTTCTGATAGTGGCTGAACAAGGTATTGATCTATTTGAATAGCAGAAAATAATTAGGGGTTGTTTTATCCTTACTTTTTTTTGGGGGGGGGGGTACTATTATTTGGTTTTACCCTAGGAATCTGGGAAATCTAGTCTCAGGTTTTGGTGACCCAACCAGTGTCAAGTATGTGTTTCCTGTTACAGAATGGGCCCTAGTTAAAATTGGTTGTTGGTTGGTTACTCACACAAACTTTGTACAACCATTACCCTAGCATATCTTACAGGAAACCACTGTAGATAAAGAATTTATAATTGATTCGGTATTTATATTTCTCTTTTGAAAGCATACAGAGTATGTTCTTGTAACAAAGATGTTAGAACTCAAGGATGAAGATTCTATGTAGGTATGAACGCCACATCTCCATCTTTAATGACATGTTTGCATGTTGCCTTCAACAACAGGGTCTTAATATTAGTTTGTGGAGAGCAAGCGATTGTCTTAGCAACAGCTGGAGTTGTCATGGGTTCGTTTTGCCAACTACTCAGGTATAACCCAATCCCAGCACTAGAGGCTTCATTATTGGGACTCTGTCTTCCCCATTATTTCAATTTAGCTTGCCCACATATCTGCATATAATTTAATAAGTTTCTACTCTATTATGTTTTCATACTTCCTTTCAAATGCCCCTTAATTTTAGCTGTTTCTCACTGCTTGCCATCTCACAACCCTCTCCTCTCTTCCCATCTCCACTTGATCTCCCATTCCAGCATTCCCTTTCTATTATAGCTATCTATTCTATTTCCCATTTCCTAATAAGACCTATCTTTTCCCCCAGTTCCCTTACCCCATACTTACTTTCTGTAGTTCTACTGATTGTAGCTTGGTTATCATTGTCATCACAGATACTATCCACATATAAGTGAATAGTTACCATATTTATGATCCTGACTCTGGGATACCTGATACAGGTTTCTTGTCTAATTCCATCAATTTGCCAGCAAATTTCATAATATCATTTATTTTAATAACTTGATAGTATTCTACTGTGTAGATGTCCCACATTTTCTTCATTTATTCTTCTGTTTCTCCCTATTATGAATATAGCCATAATGAACATGAGTAACTAAAAGTCTCTGTGACAGAAACATTCTTGAAACATTCTTTAGGTATATAACTGTTTCCCCCTTCCTTTCTGTAAGACAAATACAATTATATTGATACAGATTCCCATAAAAAGATTTTAAATTACATGGTTCAGAAATCCAGGATTATTACTTGCATGATAATATTTGTATTTTTATAATGAAAAAGTCCAATTTTATTAATAGTAATAATTTCACCTTTAATTTATTTAAGATGCCATATATTCTTTTGTATTCACTATAGTAAATATAAGCAGGGAGACAAAATTAAAGGTAAAGGTAGGCATATATTCTTAATGTAACATCTGCTGAACTCTAAGGTGATCTACAGACAAGCTTTCTCACTAACAAAAATAGGATTTAATAAGCTGAACCCCACCTTCCTTACCATAAGGTTAAGTACTTGGAAGTTTTTCTTTCTTCTTACTTATACTGGCCTAAATTTCCTAACATTCATTGACATGTGTTAAAAATATAAATACCTCCAGGTGTGATGGTACACACCTTTAATTCCAGCACTCAGGAGGCAAAGGCAGGAAGATTTCTGAGTTAGAGGCCAGCCTGGTCTACAAAGTGAGTTCCGGGACAGCCAGGGCTATACAGAAAATCCCTGTCTTGAAAAAAAAAGAAAAAAAAATAAATATCATAAGCAAATACAGTCATAGTTCAATTGAATGCTTTTAATGTTCAAGATAGTACACTTAAAATAGAATAAGCTGGATAACATTATATAGATATTTTCTATAATATATATTCTTTATCAATTTCATAACGATATACAATTTACAAAATATACTTTCACATAACATGTGTTAGTGGGAACTAATATAATTCATTCAGTATCCTTAAATTAGAATATGCTGGATCACATTAAATAGATGTTGACTATAATTCATGTTCATTATCAATTACATAATATACTTCATAAAATATACTTGAAGATAATATGTGTTAGTACAAAACAATGTAATTCAGTCAGCTAAGGCTTTGGAACTAAGTTGAATTTAATCATTGCAATCTAATCAAATAAATAGAACACAAAGTTAACAATACAGGAACCGAAATTTTAAATGAAAATCTTTTCATTTAAGATAAAGAATTATGAATTTTGAATTAAAAATTCTTGTTATTCTGTTGAAAGTTTTCTTACAAAGTATCTAATTTCTTATTGTATGGATATGGGTATCTTGTTTGTTTTTGTGGCTGCATCCACTTGTGTACCCGGTGACGCTGAGGTGTCACCATGTGAATTCTAGAAATGGAACCTAAGTCCTCTATAAGAGGAGTCAGTGCTCTTTTATTTTTTATTTTTTAATTTTTTATTGGATATTCTTTTTGTTTACATTTCAAATGTTTTCCCCTTTCCAAGTTAGCTTCCCCCCCCCCCGAAATCCCCTATGCTTCTATGAGGGTGTTTCCCCACCCACCCACTCTAGCCTCTCTACCCTCAAATTCCCCTACACTGTAGTATTTAGCCTTCACAAGACCAAGGACCTCTCCTCCAATTGATTCCTGAAAAGGCTATCCTCTACATAGGCTGCTGGAACCATGTTCCCTCCATGTGTACTCCTTGGTTGGTGGTTTAGTCCTTAGTAGCTCTTTGGGATCTGGTTGATTGATATTATTGTTCTTCCTATGGAGTTTCAAACCTCTTCAGCTCCTTCAGTCTTTTTTCTAAATCCTCCACTGGGGATCCCATTGGGGACTCAGTGCTCAGTCCAATTGGCTGTGATCATCTGCCTCTGTATTTGTCAGTTCCTGGCAGAGTCTTTCAGGAGACAGCTATTTCAGGCTGCTGTCAGCAAGCACTTCTTGGCATCAACAATAGTTCCTGGGTTTGGTGACTGTATATGGGATGGATCTCCAGGTGGGACAGTCTTTGGATAGCCTTTCCTTCAGTCTCTGCTCCACACTTTGTCACCACCACGTTTGCTTCCATAAATATTTCGTTCTCCTTTTTAAGAAGGACTGAAGCACCCACACTTTGGTCTTCCTTCTTCTTGAGCTTCATGTGATCTGAATTGTACTTCATGTGATCTGAATTGTATCTTGGGTATTCTGAGCTTTTGGGCTGATATCCACTTATCAGTGAGGGCATATCATGTATGTTCTTTTGTGATTAGGTTATCTCACTCAGGATGATATTTTCTTGTGCCATCCATTTGCCTTAGAGTTTCATGAATTTATTGGTTTTATATGGTTGAGTAGTACTCCATTGTGTAAATGTACCACAGTTTCTGTATCCATTCCTCTATTGAGGGACATCTGGGTTCTTTCCAGATTCTCGCTCTTTTAATAAGCCTGCTAGGGACATAGTTGAGCATGTGTCCTTGTTACATGTTGGAACATCTTCTGGGTGTATGCCCACAAATGGTATAGCTGGGTGCTCTGGTAGTACTATGTCCAATTTTTTTGAGGAATCTCCAGACTGATTTCCAGAGTGGTTGTACCAGCTTGCAATCCCACCAACAATGGAGGGGTGTTTTCTTTTTCACATCCTCACCAGCATCTGCTGTCACCTGAGTTTTTGAACTTAGCAATTCTGACTGGTGTGAGGTGAAATCTCAGGGTTGTTTTGATTTGCATTTCCCTGATGACTAAGGATGTTGAACATTTCTTTAAGGGCTTCTTGGATATTTGGTATTCCTCAGGTAAGAATTCTTTGGCTCTTTAACCCATTTTTAATAGGGTTATTTGATTATCTGGAATCTAACTTCTTGAGTTCTTTATATATATTGAATATTAGCCCGTTGTTGGATGTAGGTTTGGTAAAGATCTTTTCCCAACCTGTTGGTTGCTGTTTTTTCCTATTGACAGTTTTCTTTGCCTTACAGAAGTTTTGAAATTTAATGAGGTTCCATTTGTTGATTCTTGTTCTCAGAGCTTATGCTATTGTTGTTCTGTTCATGAACTTTTCCCTTGTGTCCCCGTGTTTCCCCACTTTCTCCTATTAGTTTCAATTGATCCACTTGGACTTGATCTTTGTACAAGGAGATAAGACTGGGTCAGTCAGTGCTCTTAACTCTTTTGTCAGTTCTCCAGGAGCAATACCTAATTTTGGATTCCTAAATAATGTCATGTCATTTTCTATCACTGAATGAAACCAATGATGAAAAAAATTCTAAATAATTCAATAATAGAATCTTACATATTACCACACAAACTCTTTTTATGCTGGATATTTCAAGTGAAATATTTCAAGGAAAAAAACCTGTTTCTCTCATATACAGATACATTTTGTTGGTTGTATTTCTTTAAAGGAATATTCTTTCCCTATGAATATTCTGCAAATGTGAACTCTTACAAGGAGTAAGTGCTAAAATCCTGAGATGCAAATATTTTTCTATGCTCTTAATAATTTTGATTATTAATATCATAAAATAGCTATGAATAATGTTATCATGATTTACTGATTTAATAGTTATAGCCTTTGAAATAAAGACAATCATATAATGATTAAACAAAGTAAGACAGCTCATAGATCAGATTATTTTTTGTGTATACACACACACACACACACACACACACACACATATATATATATATATATATATATATGGCTGTTTGAAGAATAAGACTAAAAGAACAAATTTTCCTGGTGGTGAAATTCAAATTTTACAGCTCAGGATTGTTGAGCTATCCTTTTGTCTAATTTACTAGGCAATTAAATTAAGATGCAGATTTTAACAGTTATAAGCCTTCCTCTTTGTCTCATATAGAACAGTTTCTCCCATGCTGGGTACAGAGATTTATCACCCTGATTGTAACTATCAACCAGAAGACAACTTGACCTTCTACTTCTTATGTGCTACCCTTCATTTCTAGTCTTTTATATAATTTACTACATTTTAGAAACCTCAGATGCTGAGAACCTCAGCATATCCATTGTTTTGGTTGGTACTTCATAGCTGTAATTTTACTGCTATAATAAATCATAATGTAAATGTATGTGTTTTCTGATGGAAACCTCAAATTATATGAGCAATTTGGCTTGATGTGTAGCCTCTGGTTTTCTTGCATTTTGCCTATTTGGTGTATCCTAATGTGTATGAAAGAAGAAATTGTCTAGGATACATACACACATAACATTGATAAGGGAGTTGGGCTGACTTCATGTGCAAAAAATAAATTTTGCCAAATCATAGTAGGTATTTTGATTAGGTACAGGTTGCATTGTTCTTGTTAAATGCATGATACAACAATTTGGCTGAAATCTTGGCAATGATATAACATTTAGGTTTGTTTTTGCCTTTGATCTTATGTGGTCTGTTTGTTTGACGAGACCACAGACAGAATTATTTATTTTTGGCAAAGGTAACAGCAAGAGAACACCTCAATGATTGTAAACATATCACCAATTTGGTGATGGTGGCACTAAGCTTGAGCGCCTAATAGTGATCTTGGCTGAATTGTTGTATGTACAGTGGAAAATGCTTATTTTCTCATCAGTCCTGTTTTGTAAGAGTATTTTAATTTTCTTCATGGAATATCAGCTGGGAAAATGAGAAAAAAAGGTAGAGTTCTTTGCAGTTCTTTGAACTTAATATTCAAACATTAATGGTATATGGATATTATTAATATGTTGTATTTTTTGATTAATCTCTCTACTTCAGATTTGTAATCTGAAATGAACACAAATAGTTTCTTTAATACAGTCCTTTCTCCATTTTTCTTCACAAGCAGATCTTGTTACTCTTCATTACCTTCAGGTCTCCTTGCCCTGTTTTTGCTATTTAACATTAGATTATCATTAGATTATTTCCCCCTTTTTTTTTTTTAAATTGGATATTTCCTTTATTTACATTTCAAATGTCCACTTTCCTGTTTTCCCCCAGACATCCCCTATCTTATCCCCCCCCACACTCATGCTTCTATGAGAGTGTTCCCCCACCCATCCACCCACTCCTACCTCCCTGCTCGGGCATTCCCCCTACTGGGACATCAAGCCTTCATTGGAATAATGGCCTTTCCTCCCTTTGATGCCTGACAAGACCATCATCTGCTACATATGTGGCTGGAGCCATGGTCCCTCCATATGTACTCTTTGACTGGTGGTTTAGTCCCTGGCAACTCGGGGGGGGTGGGGGGTCTGGTTGCTATTAAAAACAATGACTTCAAGGAATTCTTAGGCAAATGCATAGAACTAGAAAATATCATTCTGAGTGAGGTAACCCAGTCACTGAACAACACTCATGGTATGTACTCACTGATAAATGGATATTAGTCCAAAAGCTCAGAATACACCAGAGAACTGAAGGTGAGAGATTCTCAGGACTCAAAGGGAGGGCCCTTAGAAGAAATGTTCTACAATAGGGAGCATGAACATACAGAGCCCATCTCCAGCAGGAAGACAGGGCATCAAATAAGAGAGGGAGTTGTTATTCCAAAGTAAACTCTGAGCCATAATTGTTCTTGTCTGAAAGAACTACAGGGATGGAAATGGAGAGGATCCTGGGGAAAAGAAGGTCCAGTGACAGGCCCAAAGTGGGATCCAGCTCAAGGGGGAGGTCCCAAGGTCTGACACTATTACTAAGGCTATGGAGCCCTCACAAAACGGGCCCTAGCATGACTGTACTCTGGAAGACCCAACAATCAGCTGAAAAAGTCAGAGGCAGATATTTGCACCCAACCAACGTACAGAAGCTGCTGAACCCTGTGGTTCAATTAGAGAAAGGCTGAAAGAAGCTGAGGAGAGTGACCCTGTGGGAAAACCAGCAGTCTCAATTAATTTTTACCCCTGAGATCTCTCAAACACTGGACCATCAACTAGGAGTGATACACCAGCTGATATGAGGTCCTGAACACATATTCAGCAGAGGACAGTCTGGTCTGTGTTCATTCAGAGATGATGCACCTAACCCTCAAGAGATTGGAGGCCCCGGGAGTTTAGAGGTTATGTGGGGTGGTGGGATGGGGACATCCTTGTAAAGGCAGGGGTTTGGGGAGGAGGTGTGAGATGTGGAACAGTTGGAGAGTGGACTGAGGTAGGGGGGAATAAAATCTGGAGTGTAAGAAAATAAATAAGAAAAAATTATTTCAAGGAAAAAATAAAATAAAAATAAAAACAGTTCTATTTTGCTTTTCTATTTATCAAATGCATCTCGGACATATAAAGTCTTATATGCATGAGTGCTAATATGTGTACTTTCACACATGCTGAATACATGAATCAACAATATATATTTTCTGGGTCATTATTCAATAGTACATGTTAATGGCATTTACAAATACAACTGTATTGAATATTAGTAAACCCTTTGCAAGAAACAGTTTGCAAAAATAGGTGTGTGTTCAAGAAAGATTTGAACATAAAACATTTTGCGTTAACATCTGCATGACATCATGAGACTTGAACATATATAAAATCTTAACATATATGAAACAGTTAAATTGTTTTATAGCAAATTCCTGTAATCTGGCATCAGAAAAATATTTCATTTCAATCTGGAAAATAGTGATGTAGAAAATAAATTTTAATTGCATGACCCAATAATAATTATCTTTCAAATTGACAAATAAAATTGGGTACATTTATAGTTTATGGCATGATGTTTTGACACATGTATGTATTGTGAAATGGTAAACTTGAGTTAATTAACATGTATATTACCTCATATACATGTCATTTTTATGTGATCAGGTCACTGAAAATCTACTCTCTTAGCAATATTTAATTACATAATATCTTGCTATTAACCATAGCTGTCATAGTACAAAATAGCTGCCATGAAGTTATTCTGTATAATTGAAATTTTATATCTTTTGATCAATATTTCTACAATAATGTTTTTAAATTATAGCTAGTGATATTAATATAATAAAATGTCAGATTGAACTTTGCCAAGAATAGAATAAACCTGATAAATGCATCTGAAAGCTAATAAAACTCTTTTAGATGACCTCATATTAGTTTCAATTAAGGTCACATATCAAACACTTGGTTAAAATAGATACAACTATTCAAAGCAGAGATGTTCCCCAAAATCTACTAGGATATGGCTAAATTCAAGCCAACAACACAATCTTCTCTTCCATTGTGTCTCCTCCCTCACCTAATCATGTAATTTACACAACTACACAAAATTATAATAATTGGCTAATACATTATTAAATATAATTTGTTGGGATTGTAATATAAATATAATTTTCAGCCCACTTTTCTCCCTCCATGCCTTTACACTTAACTCACTTTGTCTCTTTAAATCAATGGCTTCTTTTTAAAGTGTGGTGTGTGTGTGTGTGTGTGTGTGTGTGTGTGTGTGTGTGTGTAGAGGGTGTTTTCCTAAATATATTTGTGTCTAAAACGTAAGTCAGATATATGGGTACAATTCAATTCCAGGCAAATAAGAAGGACTGCTAACACTAATTTGAGAGGGCACAGTTAAACTAAAAAGGGGAAGAGTATGTTATATCACATTTATATATACAGAGAGAATTGCACTGTGTCTTCTGTGATTATTTCCTCCAAGAGTTTATAGACATGGAGAGTATCAGCATGTAAGAGAGGTCTTCTCAAGTTTAGCTTCAGCATCATTGGCATGCCATGACATTCTTGTTGGTAAAGTGTTCGTTACTGTAGCAGTGGATGGAGCAGTAGCCAGGATGCCGTGTTGTTACAGCTTCCAAGATGGTGAAATCTGCCTCTAAAGACCCTTTATGGTATGTACATAACAGTTACAAAGGCACTCAAAATCTAGAAAATTAGCAAATAAAATGCACTGCCAGAGGTACTGAGAAGTCCCCTCTTGTGCCTCCCGTCCAATCTGACCTATTAGGAAAGAAAAGAAAAGGAAAAAAAAAAAAAAAGGCTGACAAGATGGATCAGCAGATAGAAGCATTTTTTAAGTTTTATTATACAGTTTCTTTATTTACATTTCAAATGCTATCCCGAAAGTTCTCTATACCCTTCCCCCACCCTGCTCCCCTACCCACCCACTCTCACTTCTTGGTCCTGGCATTCCCCTGTACTGGGGCATATACAGTTTTAAGACCTATGGGCCTCTCTTCCCAATGATGGCCGACAAGGCCATCTTTTGCTACATATGCAGCTAGAGACATGAGCTCTGGGGGTACTGGTTAGTTCATATTGTTGTTCCATCTATAGGGTTGCAGACCCCATCAGCTCCTTGGATACTTTCTCTACCTCCTCCATTGGGGATCCTGTGTTCCATCCTATAGATGACTGTGAGTATCCACTTCTGTATTTGCCATGCACTGGCATAGTTAAAGAATGAACTATCCAGAGACTACCCTACCCGGAGATCCATCCCATAATCAGCCACCAAACCTAGACACTATTGCATATGCCAGCAAGATTTTACTGAAGGGACCCTGATATAACTGTCTCCTATGAGAAACATTTTTTATTAGATATTTTATTTACTTACATTTCAAATGTTATCCCCTTTCCCAGTTTCCTCTCCTCAAATCACCTACCTCATCCCCTCCTCTTGCTTCTATGAGAGTGCTTCCCTCCATCCCACCTCCCTGCATTGGAACTCCCCTATACTGAGCATCGAGCCTTCTCAGGACCAAGGGCCTCTCCTTCCATGTACTTTGAATTAAAGCTTAACAACCTGAGTTTGATCCTGGAAACCTTTGAAAGGTGAAAGGAAAATTTTGAGCACATGCACACACACCATCCACATATGCACATTGATAACAACTTAATAAAGAATAAAAGAAGAAGAAAGGGGTGAAGGACTGACTGAATGAAGGAGTTCTTGACATGGTAGTCATATGAGCATAACCTTCAGCATAAGTCGTATAGCTTTAAGGAGTATAGAACTAGATTCCCAGATACTTTGAACTGGATTGGAATTTATGCAAATTGAAATAAATTAAAAGTGATTTTCCTAAGGCGTCATTTAAAATTAAGAAAAAAAAAAAACAAGTGAAATACATCAGTATGGTCAAAAGCAATGATTAGAAAAAAAAAACCCTAAAATTATTTCTTTTGTGTGGTCTCCTGATTATAGATTGTTTAATAAATTGGTTAAAATGTCTAATTGCTTGACAAGAAAATGAATAATAGAACAATAGCCTAACATTATCAGTTTAGTAATTTCATATAATAATTTTGACTATAGCCTTGAAAAGGATTATGCTAGATAATTTCATTCAAATGGGTCAATTACTCAATAACCTGGGAGTAGAGGTGGAATCCTTTATAGCTAAGATTTTATGACAGCCTAAATGGTAGGCTTAATAAATTTATATTTCAATTAAACTATTTAATGTCTAGTATCTGGGTTTAGAATTCTAAAGACTAAATTATCTCTTCAATCTTGACATAAAAATTAAAGGCTTTGTCTAATCATGTGAATAAATATAAAGTCTCTTGGAGAAAGCTCTGGACTTGTCAACAGGTTCCTCTCAAACAGTGTCATTAAGGAGTGGTAACAATTCCTCTAAGAAAATTCATGATATTGATGTTCTCACGTCCTTTGCTCCATCTCTGCAAAAGCCAGCAACCTGGGCATGACTGACTCAGGTCCTGCGTCGTGGAGGCTCAGTCACCCTGGCAAGAAGGCCAGAGTTGATCTGGATTGAAAATCCAGCTCTGGCCCTACTTGACTGTGTGACTCTTGATTTTCTTATGCTGTAATGGAAGGAGCACATTATGGGAGCAGTGTCACATTATGGACTTATTGTAAGGATACACACACAAACCCACACATACACATACATACATACACACACACACACACACACACACACACACACACAAACACACACACTTGCACAGAAAACCAGAAAACAAATAATGGACAGCCACTGTTGTCCTAATGATGCTCCTAATGTTAAATAAAACATGGGTGTTGGTATTTTAAGAAACTCTTGACAATGTGGAAATTTTTTTGAGAAATTGTCAACATAAGTTAGCCGAGTCTTTAGTAAATCATATTTGCATTTCCCCTCATAGCTGAAACATTATATTTTAGTTTCATCATTATTTGTGTTCATATATATAATCCATTGTAAAGAATGGATAACAGAATATCATATAAACATGCCTTTATATGAATTATGCATTAAACTTTTATGATTGACTAATAACAAAAATAATTTTCATCTTTTAACAAAATAATATAATCTTCATTTCAACATGAAGTAAGTTGATATTCTCTACCTTTACATCTGGAAATAAGAATAATATTAAATGACAGTTTCAATATAACAATCTTTCATCCTTGCATATTTTACATCTCCTTTACATAGCTAAAGAAGCTAAATTTAATTGCAATCTTACTCAAAATGAGAATTGTAGCAATAAATTAATTTAGAGAACTATTTGTAAGGATGGTAATTTGAATAAAAATGTTTCCCATAGACTCAGATATTTGAATTTTAGTCACCAGGGAGTAACACTATTTGTAAAGAATTAGAAATATTAGGAAATGAGACCTTGTTGTAGTAGGTATGGATTTGTTGAGGTTTCAAAACCCAGGGCCTACTGATCAGAATGTAACTTTCTCCTAGAGCTTCAGTGCCTGCCTGAATGTCACTGTGCTCACTGCCATGATGATAAATGACTAAACTTATGAAACTTCCTACCCTGACTAGTGTGTGTTCTGTGACTTCCCAAGAAGCCTGCTGGAAATAGAACTAGGATAATGGGTGAGTTGGGGGAAAGAGGATTGAAGATGGAGATTTGTGTAATCTTTTGGAAATGGGGGTAGAAAGTAATAGAGGCCACAGCAGATTTTTTTTTTATTTTGAGATATAATTTGAGTACTAAAATATACACTAAAGCTCATTCTACTAGCATCATAAATTTATTGCCCTAAAATAGCTTTATGCTGCCCTGTTCTGTTAGAATTCTTTTAAAATATGCTCATCTTTAATTAGCATTTAGTGACAATTAAAATTCGAAAGTTGATCTAGGAGATGCAGACTCTCTCTCCATCAGTTTGTATTGAAAGACATTCAATTAAGACAGGCCTGATCACAGTGCATATGTCCAGTAAAAAGAATAGTGCTTGTTAAGCATCAGATCTCAGTGTGCTCTACCACATATGAGTGATGTTGCCAGTACTCACTCAGTTCTCTCTTCTCCAAGCCCAGCTATTATTTCTGATGTTTACAGAAGTTCTACACTTATGATTGTGATATGTGTGTGTGTGTGTGTGTGTGTGTGTGTATGTGTGTGTGTGTGTGTGATTGTACCATTACTTTGGTTGTTTCCATTATATAGTAGTCAGGGTGACTAATGATGAGATTATGATCATCTTTGAACCCCAGAGGATCAATGAACGTAAATATCATCCACCTGTATCAAAAATTTTCATGGTTTCTATACTTATGAAGGTAATACAAAATTAAACATGGTTACTCAGAAACCCAGCATAACTGAATTCTGGTCACTAAAATAGATGATTTCAAACTTGTCTTGATAGCAGCACCAATGGAATATGGAAATAGATAAAACAGCTAATAACTGCACCATGCAGAACAGCACAATGCGACAGTGACATCACAATATCATTACGTTCAGTCAGTTAGCAGGAACAAGTTACAGGAAACTACTTATAATCAATGCCATTGAAAAACGTATTTCATATGTGGCCAAGAAAAGGAAAATGCTTGATATATATCTGATAAAAATTTGACACAAATACATTTAAATGTGTCACTTTTACAGACTCTACAGGTGGAGAAAATTGATACAAAAAAATACAATACAAAAATTCACATTCCCAGTGTTGGTATTCAAACTTCATAATTCCTGAGAAAAAGATAGAATATTGTACCAAGCTTGAAAAAGAACATATTATAAAACATGCTTGTGATTCTCAATCTGATTGCCCAACTAGAAGAGAAAGAGAGAGAGAGAGAGAGAGAGAGAGAGAGAGAGAGAGAGAGAGAGAGAGAGAGAGAGAGACAATTTCACTATGTATTTTGTGCTGGGAAATAGGGTACCAGAGGAAGAACTTGTCACCTACAATGATATTTCAGTTCAACCAACTTTTCAACCATTTTACAGGACATGATTGAAGTTTAATCAAGGAAAGGCTGTGGTGGACAGACCACACCTTCTCCAGTACTGCTTAGCCTTAGACTTTAATGTAAACTTTAGTCTCATTTCAGATCCTGGAGGCAGATTTGGGAGTTCCATTTATCTCTGTCCCCCTCTTCTCAATGTGGCTAACTTGTGTAAATCTCCTTTTCAGACTTTCTACTATTAATTTCACTCTTGTGATTCAATTATTGAGGGTGAACTGATAGTCAGGATGAGATAAAAATCTCTCAAAATATTCCTTCATCATTAGCAATGTTAAGACCTTTTTATCCTGGAAAGAGATTCAACTAAACTGCTAATTCCTTTTAAAGATAGAGAATTGCAACACAAGGTCATTGGCTATGCATCAGCTATTGCTGAAGGATAGGTTTTAGTGGTAACTTAAAAAAAAGACATATAATTGAGAGTATGAACAAAACTTTACTGTTTGATTTATCATATTGCATCACTGTACAGCCTTTTCATCGTGAAGTAAAAGTTTCATAATATTTAATACTTTCCACATCAACAATAGTTACTTTGGACATCAACTATATAGCCTTTCCAAACTCATCAGGTGAATGATATTTGAAATGTAAATGAAGAAAATATCTAATTAAAAAAATGTCCAGAAAGTTTTGAACTATACCTTTCCAGTTCTGACTGCACAGTTTCTGTGAGAAAGTTTGTCGGACTTCTGTAACTAATAGTCAAGTAATGTCAACTTTTCTTTATAAGAAAAATAGTAATTGTCCTGAAGTTGTACTTTATTCTATTATGTGGAAAATGTCACTTGTCATGTGCTGTCACAAATGTATATGAAATTCTAGAACTTTAGGTAACAGATTTCAAGTTTCCCTTTTCCCTACACACTTTGAACAGAGAAGTGTCATTTATATTTATTATTGAAGTCTGAAATTGTAACTTTACTGGCAGTGCCTCTTTTACATTCCCGCATTCATTCATATGCAGAGTTGGCCATGATATTCTGAAGCGAACAGGATGCCATTCTTTAGAGGAAACACTTGGAAGGAGGATTATTTCTATTTTAGGGCTCCAGTTTATTTTAATTTATTTCTGACAGAGGCAAGATCAACAAGGAGTAGTTCTACATTCTCATGCTGATTCTAAGTGCGAAAACTGACATTCTGACCTCTCTTTTAACAGGCACAAATCTATCTTTAAATGTAGTATATTCTAGCCACAAGTACCAGGACCCTTGTGACTTCAAATCTAAACCGACAGCTTTACTACTGAAAAGCTTCAGTCTTGGGAGGCACAGCTTTTCACAAATCAATGAGAATTTTTTTTTTTTTTAAATGTGAATGCTAAGCTTAAAGCACATTGTCACTGTGTACCAGCATTCAAAATAGACTGAAAATGTGTGCCTCAACTGAGGCAGTTTCGGTCTGTCACATATTTCATGGTTCATAATCAAATACAGCTGAATGTTGTCAGGACTGAACTTTTGTCTCCTCAGCTGCAGTTCCCTTGAGGCACTCCACCAAGTATAAATTTTGGTCAAACTCTGAGGGAGACTGAGTTTGTGTTTTATTCTTAGGTTACAATGGTCCCCAGGACACAATCAAATCCATGACTCAACATCCCTCCTTCCTATGATGAATCCTCTTCCTACCCTTTAAAATCCACAGAAGGGGAGGTCGCACTAACCACCATCACATTCCAAATAAGCCATGTCAAAATAACAGAATCTCCACTGTTTTGCTAGGATGTGTGTTGTTGCTGACTAGTGTACCAGTAGAAGCAAGCATACATATTTAAAAGGATGATATGTTATATAACAAGGTGTCACAGTCTATGCTCCAAGCCAGGCTAGCCATCTATCCTCATTAAGCCAATTAAATGGGCCAAATTTAATTTAAGTAGAAGGCACAAAATAGAGATTTTTTTTTTCAGTGTGACCACATTGAAAAAGAATGGCAGAGATCCAGGGTCTCTTCCAAGACCATTTTCCAATGCTGGAGTTATATTAAAATTTAAATAGAGGACCAAAATATACAGTTCTAACTAGTCCTGGTCAATGTGTGGACCCATCCATCATTGATACATCATTGTCTGGGTTTTAGTCTTTTCCTGCAAGATGCTCTGAGACATTAGGACTATGTTAAATCTCTTGCTGAGAGTTGATATTTTCCTTTTTCCAGTCTGCGAGTCCTGGGGAAATTCCCCTTTCCTTGGGGTCCACTGTTTAAATGGTATGATGATCAAACAGAGGAATCCAAGTGTCTCTTTAAATATCATTATTTCTTCCAGGCCAGAAATGATGAAGCATGAAATCATGGAGCATGTGTGGAGTGGGTGGACCAGAGAGGATACAACCTGGGTATTTCCCTCAGAAGGAAGAGAACAGATCCCAATTGTAGGGTTTATTATCAGTGTACAACATTCTGACAGGTAATTTATTACAGGTATAAGGCTTGTGAGTTATAGGTTATTATCTATAATTTTCAAGTAAACAAATGAAAGTAGTTTGAAGAATAAAAGTGTTTTAACTTGTTCCACTTCTGGAATATGTCAGAAACAGAATTTATAAACTTCTGATCTTTTGATACAAAACCCTATGCTCTTCATCTACCTGAATAATGGCTTTGTAGGGTTGGATTCTGTAGTCCCTATCTCTCCAGGAAAAAACTTCTGGGGACAGTATGAGGGACAGTTAGGAGCTCCAGTGATATGAGAATGTCAGTGTATCTGCCACTCCTCCAATTTAATCAATATCGTTCCTACTGCCTGCTCAAGTTGGAAACTTCTTTTTTTTTAAGATTTATTATTTTATAAATATGAGTACACTGTTACTCTCTTTAGGCATCAGAAGAGGGCGTCATATACCATTACAGATGGTTGTGAGCCACCACGTGGTTGCTGGGAATTTAACTCAGGACTTCTGGAAGAGCAGTCAGAGCTCTTACCTGCTGAGCCATATCTCCAGTCCAGTTGGAAACTTCATTAAAATTAATTTGATATTTGAAAAAGGCCAAGTTGTAGTAACTAAACAACACAAACAATAACAGGTTTACACTACAAAATAGTGTGCTAAGCCTTGTTTCGTTTCCCTAAAGAGTGCTTGAAGCAGTTTCCTGATAAATAAGGAAGTTTAACAAGACTATTTATAAGAAAAGCAGACAGATTACAGAAGCAAGAATTTCTCAAGGATTTCATATTCACTTGAATATTTTCTTGGCTTTCCATGTATAATGGTGATACTGTAGTGAGTTGAACATTTTACGTTTAGAATGTCTGGTCACCTGCAAGTCCTTCTTTGAAAAGATGAAGTTAGGCAATTCTATGACAAATCTTTGGCTCTTGGCCACAAATGATTGAATTACAGTTAACATCTAACCCATGTTGGGCCAATTTCATTATGTCCTACCCATGAAATTCAGATAGGCACAGCATCAAGCGAAAGCTAGTCGCTGGGTCACCTTGAGAAAGTATTCTGCAAGCTACAAGCCAAGCAGCTGTCTGCTTCCTCCAGGATTCTTACTTTTGCCTTAGGATTTGTTGCATGTGTACAAATGTTTGAGTGCACATATGTCTGTGCACCAGACGGGTGTGTATGCAGTGCTTTTGTTGGTGAGAAGAAAGTCAAAGATTCCCTGGACTAGAATCTTGATTGGTTGTGAGTCACAATTTATGTGCTAGGACTCGAATATGGGACATGGGTTCTCTGGAAAATAATAACACTTTTCACAGAAAATACATGATTTCAGCTCCTGGAATCTCTGCTTTTGATATTTGTTCCCATGTTTTTTAACATCCCACTCTATTGCTTATGTTAGCTTCACTTTTTTTTTTTTAGCTTCTTCTTCTGAACACAACAGAATCTTATATATAAAAGTAGTTAAAGAAGGGGGGAGCAGTTGTGTTCTATAATTCTGCATTCTTCCTTATTCTTTCTACATACTGAAAAGAAAATGACTTAATAAATTAATTATTTAGTAAAGAATAATCAATTAATTAATCCATCACAAATAATGAAAAATTTCTTTCTTTATAGGATAGTTCTACACCAAATACAAATAATTTTTCTCATTTTATTGGTTATTTTATTTATTTACATTTCAAATGTTATCCCCTTTTTTAGTTACTCCCCCCAAAGTCCCCATCCCCTCCCCTCTCCCCACTGCCTCTATGAGGATGCTACTTCACCCACTCCTGCCTCAGTGCCTTAGCATTCCCCTATCCTGTGTCATCAAGCATTCACAAGATCAAGGGACTCCCCTTCCAGTAAAGCCAGATAAGCCAATTGTCTGTTACATATCCAGCTGGAGCCATGGGTACCCCCTGTGTACTCTTGGGTTGGTGATTTATTCTCTGGGAGCCTTGGGGTTTCTGATTGGTTGATATTGTTGTTCTTCCTATGAGGTTGCAAACCTTTTCAGCTCCTATAGTCTTTGCCCTAACATCTCACTTGGGGTCCCAGCGATTAGTCCAATATTTGGCTGTGTACATCCACATCTGTATTCATCTGGGTCTGGCAAAGCCTCTCAAGGGACAACTATAACAGGCTCCTGTCAGTAATCACTTCTTGGCATCAGCAATAGTGGCTGGGTTTGGTGTCAGCAGATGGGATGGACCCCTAGGAAGAGCAGTCTCTGAATGTTCTTTCATTCAGTCTCTGCTCCACTTTTTGTCCTTGCATTTCCTTTTGACAGGAGGAATTCTGGATTAATATTTTTGAGGTGTGTGGTTTGCCCCATCCCTCAACTGAGGGCTGTGCCTAGCCACTGGATATGGTCTCTACAAGTTTTCTCTCCCCTTTTTTGGGTATTTCAGCAAATGTCCTGCCTGTTGGGTCCTGGGAACCTCTTGGGATTTTTTTAGTGGCTACCCAGAGTTCCCCCTCCCCTACAGCTCCATACCTACTTTCACATTCCTGATACTCTGTACTTCTCCCTGATCTCCTCCCATTACCTGTCACTATCTATTTACTCATTAGGCTTTTGCTATGCAATACTCTTTAGCTAGTTGCTACAACTCAAACTTGGTTTTTTTCCCCCTCCCCAGCTTTGTATCTGGCCAGGAATTCTACCCACCACTAGTGATTTGTTAAGGTGCTATTGCCCACCCTTTTCACCCCATTAGGAGTTCTGTAGCTCAGCAATGTCCCCATTATAACTATCCCTACAGAAAATGGCTTTCCTCTATCAGAGTGACTCAAAGGAGACCATATATTAACTAGTAGGCAGCTGACACTCAGGAAAAGTAGAATGTAGTCTCAGATCACAAAGGCATTTTGATAAACTGACAAGAGAGTCAACTGCTACCTGAAACTTATTCCAGAATGTCCTCAAGGTAACTTTAAGAGAATGTATGATACAATTTTAAAAGTACTCACGCATTCTATCAAATTCATTCAAACAAAATTCTTACTCTAACATTTAATTTCTGGATCACGTGGATGAATTGGTTCACCTCTAATACTCTAGGTATGTGAATATAATCTTTACATTTGGAGGATTTCAGATGATATATCTATGCAAGGGAGCAGATTTATTTGTGTGTGTTTCTGTGTGGTGGATGTGTGTGTATGTGTTTGTTTTTTTTTAAATGTAGACAAGAAAGACAAAATATCCAGAAGCATGTAGAAGAGTCTTGAGAAGAGAGAAATAGACTCGACATGGGCAATGTTAGCATTCTGTCTAAATTCCACCCTATAGTTACCAGGCAATAGCCAGGTAGGCCTGGCCAACTAAAAAAGAGGCTTCTTGCCCCTCTTCTCTTCTCTTGCTTGCCTCCCTCTCTTGCTTTCTTGTTCTCTTGTTCCCTCTTGCCATGTTTATCGCCCTCTCTGCCCATTCCCTTCCCCCTTCTCTCCACATTGTCATCATCAGCCTCTACTCCTCTCCTCGCTCCTCTCTGCCTTTCTCTGCCTCTACTACCCTCTTAACTCCCTTCCACATGCCATAAATAAACTTTATTCTATAATATACCATCCTGTGGCTAGTCCGTCAGAAGGAAGGGGTACTTTGGCATGGGCCAACCGAGACTTTCCCTTCCCCCATACCCCACCACAGCCTCATAGCACAGATCTTATACTTCTTTATCTTTTTGTAAACCATCAGGCATGGCTATGGAAGGGTAGTGTGGCAAAATCTAATAGGTTATAAGAAGGATAAGACAAGCCAAAAGCTCACATGGAGTTCGAATGTATAGTGGGTTTTGTGAATAGTGACTGAAGGAAGCCTTCAGGCCTGCATAGGCTTTAATGTGCTGATAGTCACCAGAGCCATATGCACCTTTTGCCAGAGGAAAGGGAAATAACTCTCTTTGCTGCTAACCATCAGAAACCCTTCTGTAGTCCATCTTAAGCATATTTCTGGATATAAGCATTTAATAAAACCTCACAATATATTTTAAGGTTTTGTCTATTAGGAATTCAATAGCTAATAAATAATAATACACATAAAACTATACGTGTTTTGTTTGAAAATTTTTGTGTATGGTGTTATTTTCCAAACCCAATAACAACATCAATAGTATACCTCATTTACAAAATATTTAGAGGAAAATTTTTACTGGAGCCTGCCTCAACAAAAGAAGAAAAAGGGCTAGACCTTGAATGAGTTATTAGGGGATTATATACCCATTAGATACCACTCTGCTTTATGAAATTCATATTTAAATGCTAAGCCCAAGGCAGCTAGCTGTCCCTGAAATTTTAGTCTTCTTCCTTCTTGGGTCCCTCCAGCTACCTGCAGAGAACAACCTGCAAGGCAGTGTTGGGAGCTCAGGCTGCAGTACCAGTCCTAGAGAGGAAGTGATAAACAGCAATGGACTAAACACCTCGTGTCTGTGGTCAAGGTGCTGCCAGGGTTGCCTTCTTCAGCCCCCCTCCTTGGCTTGAAGACTGCCATCATGCCCTCTGTTCCTTCAGGTTCTGTATTTTAATCTCATGTGATAATAAAAGTTTATTAAATTAGGGCCACATTAATGAGCTCATTTTGGCTTAATTATCCTCTCATAAGATTTATCTCTAAATACTTCCATTTTCTGGGAACCAGACTCTATGGATTTCAATATATAAATTGGAGTGGTGGGCATAACTCAGTCTATAATGTTAGGGTAAAAAACTTCTGGTCAAAAGAAATGAAAATATGGCCTGAGTAGAGACCTAATATTCCAATCGGACCTGGTTCTTCACTTGACCAAATGGTTTCCCCTAGTAACTTTCGCTTACATATGCCATATTTAAATGACTGGTAGAGAAATTAGTTATTTTATATTATGAAGTACTGTAAATTTTCCTTTCCACATTCCCTGCTCCAGTGCAGTAATTTATGGGGTGCATCAAGGTAGATTCCAAGTCTGTACACATAACTTTACTCTTTCTATCTCTTCTCCTAGGTATTCTGTTAACACTCAAGGTTTTTCCCCCCAAACATTTTAGAATTCCTTACTCTTTCACTGAAGCCTCTCTCCCTGCTATGCTGTGGTTTGCTGGTCACATGTCTGACCTCCCCAGCGGCTTAAATGGGATTGCTTTTATTCTTTTCTGTATTCTCCTCTTCAAGAAGTTGCTGATGTTTACAGCTTTTGAGGGTTTTCTTATAAGCTTTAATAAAATTGTCCTTGTGCTTGCGTTTGAGTCCATCCTTAAATCCTGTTGTTAATGAGACTAGGAACTCCAAAGAGGAATTGGAGTTCACCTAATTTCATCTAATCTTCTGTGACCAGAAAGGAACCCCAACATTCCAGCAACACTAACACCTTTACCTTCCCTGTAGCCATTGTCACTATAAATTCATTCATATTTTAGGAATATTGGTGAAACACAAACTGCTTCTAGGGAAATCTCTGTTCACATTTAGTCTGGTGCATGTATATGCTGGTATGTATCTCATAATAAAGATCATATATGAATGTACACATGCATGTGTGCACATGAGTGTGTCTGTGCATGCTGGTCTTCAGCCTTCTTCCTTCCAACTGTCAGACTATTGAAACAAACTACCCCACAGAAATAAAATTACCCCCCCCCAGAAATCAAATGTAGTGCAAAAGTATATGAAGAAGCCTGATGAGGGGTAGGAAGGAGCTTGTCTTCTAGAAAGAGATTTATAATTTGTAAGCCCGTTTGGGAGTGATACTAGAGCTGAGATAATGATGGCTCAACAACAGAGAAAACCTTACCTTCACCAGGACTGCATAGATATGCACACTACTTGTATTCTATTTAAATCTAAACCTCTTAACCATATCCTAGAGATGAAAATGAATAGCTCAATGCATCTCTTTGTCCTTCCTGGTGTGGTTAAATCATTGTTTGTTTATATGTTGGCACTATTATTTGTTCTTTTACTTGGATTATTGAGGATGGAAATTGGAAAGGTGTGAGGGAGAAAATATAAATAGTTTCAACTTAAATATCTTCAGTAACATTTAAGAAAAGTAGTACAGAAGCCGGTGCCCTGAGCACACCTTGGGAGCTGTCTCTGCACCAAGTCCCACAACACCCAAAGACAACTCCCCTCCAAGGTGCTCTAATATGCCCAGGATTAGGTGATGAGGCCACAACATATGCCTCAACACTGGGAGTAACTTGAGATCCAGTGACACAGGAACACCTGCCCAGCCAGCAGTCCGGGTTCCTTCTGGCCTGATCCAGTGCCCTCAGCAGACCTTGGGTTCTAGCTTCACACCCAGTACCAGAAGAACCAGAAGAATCTCAATCGCAGGTGTTTTAACATGCCCAGAAAAACAGGATGTTGGGAGCTTGGTCACACCAGGATTTCAAAATCCCAGAAGCAGCTAGACTCCCAGGAGCTCTGACACACCCAGGAACTCAAGAACACAGGATTCCAGAACCACAGGATCCCAGAGACAGCTGGATTCTGAGGAGTTCTGACACAACTAGGGTCTCAGGAGGGGTAGGATCTAGTAAGAGACAGAGAGCAGGTAGCACTGGAGATAACCAGATGGCAAGAGGCAAGCACGAGAACATAAGCAACAGAAGCCAAGGTTACTTGGCATCATTAGAACCCAGCTTTCCCAACATAGCAAGTCCTAGATACCCCATCACAGAGGAAAAGGAAGATTCAGATATAAAACCACTTCTAATGATGATGATAGAGGACTTTCAGAAGGACATAAATAACTGCCTTAAAGAAATACAAGAGAACACAGGTAATGAGTTAGAAGCCCTTAAAAAGGAAACACACAAATCCCTTAAAGAATTACAGGAAAACACAGCAAACAGGTGAAGGAATTGAACACAACTATCTAGGATCTTAAAATGGGGATAGAAACAATAAAGAAGTCAGAAAGAGAGATAACCCTGGAGTTAGAAAACCTAGAAACGAGATCAGGAGTTATAGATGCAAGGATCAGCAACAGAATACAAGAGAAAGAAAAGAGAATCTCAAGTGCAGAAGATACCATCGAAAACATTGACACACAGTCAAAGTGCAAAATGTGGGTTGCCTCACTCAGGATGATATTTTCTACTTCCATCCACTTGCCTAAGAATTTCATGAAGTCATTGTTTTTAATAGATGAGTACTATTCCATTGTGTAAAAGTACCATATTTTCTGTTTCCATTCCTCTGTTGAGGGACATCTATGTTCGATTCAGTGTCTGGCTATTGTAAATAAGGCTGCTATGAATATATATATATATATATATATATATATATATATATATATATATATGGAGCATGTGTCCTTATAAAACTTTTACACACGTGTCTAGGAACTATATCACCCCTGGACATATACCCAGATGTTGGAGCATCTTCTGGGTATATGTTCAGAAGTGATATAGCTGGGTCCTCCAGTAGTACTACGTCCAATTTTCTGAGGAACAGCCAGACTGATTTCCAGAGTGATTGTATAAGCTTGCTATCCCATCAGCAATGGAGGAGTGTTCCTCTTTCTCCACACCCTAGCCAGCATCTGCTATCACCTGAGTTTTTGATCTTAGTCATTCTTACTGCTATGAGGTAGAATTTCAGGGTTGTTTTCATTTTTATTCCCCTGGTGACTAAGGATATTAAACATTTCTTTAGGTGCTTCTCAGCTATTCAGTATTCTTCAAATGAGAATTCTTGGTTTAGCTCTGTTTCCCATTTTGAATAGGGTTACTCGGTTTTCTAGAGTCTAATTTCTTGAGTTCTTTGTATATATTGGATATTAGCCCTTTATCAGATGTAGGGATGGTAAAGATCTTTTACCAATTTGTTGGTTGTCATTTTGTCCTGTTAATAGTGTCCTTTGTCTTATAGAAGCTTTGTAATTTTATGAGGACCCATTTGTCAATTTTAGATCATAGAGAATAAACTATTAGTATTCTATTAAGGAAATTTTCCTCTATGCCCATTTGCACGAGACTCTCCCCCACTTTCTTTTCTATTAATTTCAGTGTATCAAGAAAATATGATCCTGAGTGATCTAACTCAATCACAAAAGAACACACATGGTATACACTCACTGATAAGTAGATATTAGCCCAGAAGCTCTGAAAACCCAAGATACAATTCACAGACCAAATGTAGCTCAAGAAGAAGGAAGACCAAAGTATGGATGCTTCAGTCCCTCTAAGAAGGGGAAACAAAATACCCATGGGAGGAGATACATAGGCAAAGCCCAGAGGAGAGACTGAAGGAAAGACTATCAGAGAATGCCCTACCTGGGGATCTATCCCATATATAGTTACCAAACCCAGACATTATTGTGGATGCCATCAAGTGCTTGCTGACAGGAGTCTGATATAGATGTCTCCTGAGAGGCTTTGCCAATGCATAGAAAATACAGAGGTAGATGTTCTCAGCCAACCATTGGACTAAGCACAAGGTCCCCAATGGAGGGGTTTGAGAAAGGACCAAAGGAGCTGAAGTAACTTTCAGACCCATAGGAGGAACAGCAACATGAAACAACCAATACCCCCAGAGCTACCAGGGACTAAACCACCAACCAAAAGTACACATGGAGGGACCCATAGCTCAGGCTGCATATGTAGCAGAAGATGGCCTCATTGGACATTAGCGGGAGAAGAGGCCCTTGGTCCTATGAAGGCTTCATACCCCAGTGTAGAGGAATGCCAGGATCAGGAAGCAGGAGTGGGTGGGTTGGTAAACAGGGGAGGAGAAATGGGATAGGGGGAATTATGAGGGGAAACTAAGAAAGGGGATAACATTTGAAATCCAAATAAAGAAAGTATCTAATTTTTAAAAAAAAGGAAAAGGAAATGTAAAATGCAAAAAGCTCCTAATCCAAAACATTTAGTAAATCCAGGACATAAGAGACAAAACCTAAGGATAATACGTAGAAAAGAGCTCGAAGATTGTCAACTTAAAGGGCCAGTAATTATCTTCAAAATTATAGAGGAAAACTTCCTTAACCTAAAGAAAGAGATGCTCATAAATGTACAAGAAGTTATAGAACTCCAAATAGAATAGACCAGAAAAGAAATTCCTCCCATCACATAATAATCAAAACACCAAATGCACAAAATAAAGAAAGAATATTAAAAGCCATAAGGGAAAAAGTCTACTAACATATAAAGGCAGACCTATCAGAATTTCACCGGATTTCTCACCAGAGAGTTTAAAAGCAAGAAGATCCTGGGCAGATATCATACAGACCCTAAGAGAACACAAATGCCAGCCCAGGCTACTATAACCAGCAAAACTATCAATTACCATAAATGGAAAAACCAAGTTATTCTGTGACAAAACCAAATTTACAAAATATCTTTCCACAAATATGAGCCTATGAAAGATAACAGATAGAAAACTCCAATACAAGGAGAGAAACTACACTCTAGAAAAACCAAGAAAGTAATCTTTTAACAAACACAACAGAAGATAGTCACACAAACATAATTATACCTCTATAACAACAACAATAACAAAGTAGCAGAAAGCAGCAATCACTTTACCTTAATATCTCTTAACCTCAAAAGCCTCAATTCCCCAATAAAAAGACATAGACTAACAGACTGGATACATAAACCAGGACCAAGCATTTTACTGCATGCAATAAACACACTTCAGTGACAAAGACAGGCACTACCTCAGAGTGAAAGGCTGGAAAAAGACTTCTAAGTGAATGGTACCAAGAAACAAGCTGGAATAGCCATTATAATATCAAATAAAATCAACTTTCAACCAAGAGTTATTAAAAAAGATAAAGAAGGATACTTCATACTCATCAAAGGAAAAATCAACCAAGATGAACTCTCAATTCTGAAAATCTACACCCCAAATGCAAGGGAACCCACAGTCATAAAAGAAACTTTACTAAAACTCAAAGTATACATTGTACCTCACACAATAATAGTGGAAGACATCAACACCCCACTATTAGCAATAGTCCTATCATGGAAACAGAAACCAACCAGAGACACAATGAAACTAACAGAAGTTATGAACCAAATGGATTTAGCCAAAATCCATTTCATCCTAAAACAAAAGAAAATACTTTGTTTTCAGTACCTCATTGTACCTCCTCCAAAACGGACCACATAATTGGCCACAAAACAGGCTTCAACAGGTACAAGAAGATTGAAATAATCCCATGCAGCCTATAAGGTCATCACGGACTAAGGCTGGTCTTCAATAACAACAAAAACCAATAGAAAGCCCACATACACATGGAAGCTTAACAATGTTCTACTCAATGATAACTTGGTCAAGGAAGTAATAAAGCAATAGACTTTTTATAATGTAATGAAAATGAAAGCATATCACACCCAAACTTATGGGACACAATGAAAGCACTGCTAAGAGGAAAACTCACAGCTCTGAGTGCCTCCAAAAAGAAACTGGAGAGAGCATACACTAGCATCTTGACAGTATACCTGAAAGCTCTAGAACATAAAGAAGCAAGAGGAGTAGACTGCAGGAAATAATCAAACTCAGGGCTGAAATCAACCAAATAGAAACAAAGACAACAGTACAAAGATTCAACAAAAACAAGACCTAGTTCTTTAAGAGAATCAACAAAATAGATAAACCCCTAGCCAAACTAACTAAAGGACCCAGAGGCAGTATGCACATTAACAAAAACATAACTCAAAAGGAACACATAAAATAGAAATTGATGAAATTCAAAAAAAATCATATTCTATGATAAAAGCCTGTACTCAACAAATTGGAAAATCTGAACGAAATGGATAACTTTCTAGATACATACCATGTACCAAAGTTAAATCAGGATCAGATAAATAATCTAAATGGCCCCATATTCCCTAAAGAAATAGAAACAGTCATTAGTAGTCCCCCAACCTGCCCCCCCCAAAATTCCCAGGATCAGAAAGGTTTAGTGCAGAATTTTACATTCAAAGAAGTCCTAACACCAATATACTCTTCAAACTATTCCACAAAATAGAAACAGAGGGACGCTATCCAATTCTTTCTACGAAGCCAAAATTATGCTTATGCCTAAAGTGCACAAAGCCCAACAAAGAAAGAGAACTTCAGACCAGTTTCCCTTATGAATACTAATGCAAAAATCTCAATAAAATTGTTCCAAATCAAATCCAAGACATCAAAACATACATCCATTATGATCAAAGAGGCTTCATTCCAGGGATGCAAGGATGGTTCAATATACAGAAATCCATCAACACAATCCACTATATAAAAAAATTCAAAGATGAAAAGCACATCATCATTTCATTAGATGCTGAGAAAGCATTTAACAAAGTTGAACACCCTCTTCATGATAAAAGCCTTGGAGAGATGAGGAATTCAAGGCTCATACCTAAACATAATAAAAGTAATATGCAACAAACCAGTAGACAACATCACTCAAAATGGAGAGAAACTTGAGGCAATCCCACTAAAATCAGGGACTAGACAAAGCTTCTCACTCTCTCCCTACCTATTCAATATAGTACTTGAAGTCCTATCCAGAGAAATTAGATAACAAAAGGAGGTCAAAGGGAGATAATTTGGAAAGGAAGAAGTCAAAATATCACTATTTGCAGATAATATGATAGTATAATTAAGTGACCCCAAAAATTCCACCAGAGAACACCTAAACATCATAAACAACTTAAGCAAAGTGGCTGGATTTAAAATTATCTCAAACAAAACAGTAGCCTCCCTCTATTCAAAGTTTGAAAAGTCTGAGAAAGAAATTAGGGAAACAACACTCTTTACAATAGTCACAAATAATATAAAATACCTTGGTGCGACTCTAACCAAGCAAGTGAAAGATCTGTATGACATGAACTTCAAGTCTCTGAAGAAATAAATCGAAGAAGATCTCAGAAGATGGAAAGATCTCCCAGGCTCATGGATTGGCAGGATTAATATAGTCAAAATGGCATCATGCAGAAAGCAATCTACAGATTCAATGCAATGTCCATCAACATTCCAACGCTATCCATCATAGAGTTAGCAAGAGCAATTTGCAAATTCATCGGGAATAACAAAAAAATCTAGATTAGCAAAAACTATTCTCAACAATAAAAGAACACCTGGGGGAATCACCATCCCTAAACTCAAGTTGTATTACAGAGCAATAGTGATAAAAATTGTATGGTATTAGTACAGAGACAGGCAGAAAGATCAATGAAATAGAATCGAAGACCCAGAAATGAATCCACATTCTATGGTCACTTGATTTTGACAAAGGAACTAAAACCATCTGGTGGAGAAAAGGAAGCATTTTTATCAAATGGTGCTGGTACAACAGACTGTCAGAATGTAGAAGAATGCAAATCAATCCATTGTTATCTCCTTCTACAAATCTTAAATGCAAGTGGATCAAGGACCTCCACATAAAATCAGACTGTCAGAATGTAGAAGAATGCAAATCAATCCATTCTTATCTCCTTCTACAAATCTTAAATGCAAGTGGATCAAGGACCTCCACATAAAATCAGATACACTGAAACTAATAGAAGAGAAACTGAGGAAGAGCTTCAAACATATGGGCACAGGGGGAATTCTCCTGAATAGAAAACCAGTGGCTTATGCTCTGAGATCAAGTGTTGGCAAATGAGACCTCAGAAAATTGTAATGCTTCTGTAAGGCAAAGGACACTGTCAATAGGACAAAATGGCAACCAACAGATTAAGAAAAGATCTTTACCATTCCTACATCCAATAAAGGGTTAATATCAAATATATACTAAGAACTCAAGAAAAATTAGACTCCATAGAGTCAAATAACCCTATTAAAAATGTAGTACAGAGCTAAACAAAGAATTTTCAACTGAGGACTATCGAATGGCCGAGAAGCACCTAAAGAAATGTTGAACATCCTTAGTCATTGGGGAAATGCAAATCAAAACAACCCTGAGATTCTACCACACACCTGTCAGAAAGACTAAGGTAAAAAAAAAAAATCAAATGACAGCAGATGCTGCTGAGGATGTGGAGAAAGAGGAACACTCTTCCGTTATTGGTGGGATTACAAACTAGTAAAACCACTCTGGAATTTAGTCTGCCAGTTCCTCAGAAAATTGGACATAGTATTACCTGTGGACCCAGCTATACCACTTCTGGGCATATACCCAGAAAATGTTCCACCATGTAATATGCTCCACTATGTTCATAGCAGCCTTATTTATAATAGCCAGAACCTGGAAAGGACCCATGTGTCCCTTAACAGAGTAATGGATACAGAAATTGTGGTACATTTACACAATAGAATAGTACTCAGCTATTAAAACAATAAATTCATGAAATTCTTACACAAATGCATGAAACCAAAATATATCATCCTGAGTGGGGTAACTGAGTCACAAAGGAACATACATTGTATGCGCTCACTGATAAGTAGATATTAGTCCAAAACTTTGGACTACCCAGGATACAATTCACAGGTCACATGAAGCTCAAGTTGAAGGAAAAACAAAGTGTGGGTGCTTTAGTCCTTCTTAAAAAGGGGAACAAAATACTCATAGGAGGAAACAGGGAGACAAAATGTGGAGCAGAGTCTGAAGGAAAGGCCATCCTGAGACTGCCCTACCTTGGCGTCCATCTCATACACAGTCACCAAATTCAGACAATATTGTGGGTGCCAAGAAGTGCATGATGACAGGAGCCTGATATAGCTGTCTCCTGGGTGGGTACTCCCTCATAGAAGAAGGAGGAGGAGGGATGGAATGGGGATTTCTGGAGGAGAAAACAGGAAAGGGAAAAAGGAATAACATTCGAAATGTAAGTAAAGAAAATATCCAATAAAAAAAAAAAAGGAAAGAAAAGATAGTCTAAAATGAACAAAACCATTTTAACATTGAGAGCATCAATATGTTAAAACAAGCATTGTTTATCTAACCAGGAGGGTGGAAATGAGCTGAAAGAAGATCATCTTAGAACCTGTGAATATTAAGTTAAAGTTGGTACATCTATTTCACCTTTCATGCTTGGTTTTACTTTAATTCTAAATTCAGAGCAGAAAATTGGCTGAGGCCTTACAGAGGTACTGTTTACTTTGTGAAATCTAGGTCTCTTGCCAACATCTTAGATTATTGGAAAGAAAATTATTGCATGAAGATGATTTTGTTTACACATGGTTCACACCTTAGTGCCGGAGAGCTTGCTTTATCTGTGCCTCTAACTGTTGCCTGAAGCGGGCCTAAGGCTGTGCTGATGCAGGTCTTCTCAGAGGAAGACATCTGGTGGATGTAGAGGGAGTGTCCACCAACAACTACCTACAGGTGGTGACAGTCACTTGTCTGAGGAGAATTGTCTCCTCCAGCACAAAGGAATAGAAACCTTTGTTAAAAGATAATGCCCTGAAGGTCAAAATCCTGATCCAAATAATACAGGGTAGCTGAGACTCACGGTGGCCATTTCTAAACATGTAGAGCTTTTCAGTCCTTTGTTTCTTTCCAGTACGAATTTTTTAAAATGAGCTCAATTGCTTAGACTCCCAGAATTGTCACTAACTTGTCAGTATTCTTTTATTGAGGGTTCTTCCTTGCATCGTATGTTCCCTTTTCTCCAAAGTATTTGTAAAATTCTACTCTCTTCAAACCCCTTGGCTACCATGAATTATTCCTGTATTTTTTTCTTATAATAGAAACAAAATATAACGTAGTATGTCTTTGTGGTTTCTATTTGCTTTTTTTGCATTCTCAACATCATCTTTTATTGTGATGATAATTAAATATTTCATAAGATTTTTATAAATGTGCACTGTGATACATATAGTATAATTTGTCTTTGATCATAAAATAATATAACATTACATATTTTATATATGATAGTCATTTCACATCATGCTGGTAAGATCATACTAGCAATGACTTGTGTGTTTATATTTACAATATATGTATACAAGGAATATTGATAATATATATAAAGCAGACTGTATGTATTCCATATTAATTTCAAAATATACTTAGATTTACTGTAGTAAGAGAATGTGTTGCCTAGATTTTCCTTCTGGCCTTATATATTGCATGCATTTACTTGGAGTTAAAGCTGCTGATAGCTTATACTTCCTATGTTGAAAACATAGTCAAAAGAAAATCTTTGTTCGAGGTTACAACACCTTCCAGGGAGCCAGTATGCCAGGTGATGTGGTGATATACACACCTGATGTCCTTGCCTGAGGTTGGATCATTGTCCCTTCTCCAGAATTCCCAGAGGATGAACAGAGAATTTTAGTATAATTACACCACAGTCCAATCACTTTGTCCAATCTTGCTCCTTAACTCCTCTGCAGGTGTTGATCCTGAGGGTGCTTCCTAATAAATTTTCAGCTTGCAACTCTCTGCCTAAGAATGTCTTTTCAGGGCCAATGACCACAAAAGTGTTCGTGCCCACAAGTGATTCCAGGGAACAGACTCCAAAGCCAGCTTTTAGAACTGAAACACATTTTAAAAAGTATAAAATAAAACGCCATTGCGCATCGGTTCTTTTGAGGCAGCTAGTAACATTTTACAGTGCACATAAACAAAAGTACCATGCTAACTCTTATTGGATCATTTATGTGTTGAATGAAGACAAAAAAAAAATGTAGAAGGTGATCCATGAAACTAAGTATGAAAGGCAGACGTCTTTTCGGTAGCCCAGAAAGAGGTGGACTTTGAGGTCTCTTATGCTCAAGCTATGCCGAGTATAGCACATAGTCTTCATCCTTAATCCTGTGGATCAAGATGTAGAACTCTCACCAAGGTTTCTCCAGCACCATGCCTGTCTTAATGTTGCCAAGCTCCCCACTGGGATGATAATGGACTAAGCCCCTGAAACAAAATGTAAGCAAATCCCAGTTAAATATTTTCATTTATAAGGGTTACCTTGGTCATGGTGTCTCTTCACTGCAACAAAACCCTGAGACACATACATAAATAGATAGAGTCCACATGACACTGGGAAATGAACTAGCTATTTATATTTTGCAGAAAGAGTTGATTTACATTCTACTAAAAGAAATGGTTGCCAGTGTTCTCAGGTAAGTCATTCTACAACATCTACAAAGGTCAGTGGTTACTCTCCTCTCTATAACAGGGATCATGGGATAAACACTTCTGTAGTCATGATGCTGATGAAGAAACATAATTCCTTATTTCCAATAAAAGATCTCAAACTGAAGAATATAACTGTCCAAGTCAGAAGAGTGATAGTTACTTCCAAAGAAGGACCAAGTTGGGGTGCTCACAAACAAGGCCTATTTACAAAGAAATATAACTGCAATTATTAGAGCCTGATGCAAGCTGTGAACATACATTTTCCTTTTAACACCCTGTTGTATTATGGTCCACCTAGCCTCAGACCCATCAATTTTCTCATTTTATGTCATCATTTGCATATTAGTTGTCATTATTTGCTCATTTGTATAATGACAAAATCTTGATATGGTAATAACTGTTAATTGTAGCCTGAATATCACCATGAAATAAGACATAAAATCAGAAGGTGAAGAAATACTTGTTTAGTATCAATTTATTGAAATTCTTCTACATGAGAATTGTACACACAATGTAGGACACACTGGGAGTGTTTGTTTATAGAGGAGTTATTTATAATGATAAGGGAAGCAAGAATAATAAAACATGTTGGGTCTAACAGCAAGAGAGCGATCAAAGAGAGAAGCAGAATCTATGAAGTAGAGTAAGGGAGGATTGTATTTTGCAAACCATGGCTCTGGAAGGAATTGTATTTGTCAACTGAACGGCACAGCCAAGCCAAGCCATCCTCACAGGATGAAAGACAAGTCAAATAATCTCTTCCTAATGTTTGCTTCTTGCTCTAACTGCTCAGTTACAAAATCTAACAGAGAAGCAGGAAATGACTATACAATTTATAAATGTAATATGTAGCCTATAAACGTAAGAACCCAGTCTGGAAGAGAAAGACTTTGTGTATCTGAAGGGATAAAAGAGAACATTTTGATCAGTCTGTAAATTTTTCTTACTCATTGTGAATATTTAAATGTGATAGCAATAACAATTCATAATGGAATAAAGCTTTGGCTGGTGTATGCTTTCAAGATAAACTATGATAAAAAGATATACATAAATAAATTATAAAAATAAGTTTTAATATTAAATATTAATATTTCTATTGGTTCCTTCAATTCAAACCCTCCAAGACTTTCAAGAACAAAGTCAGAAACCTTTGCTTTATATTTTATATCAATGTACCCAATATAGAAAATTCTGTATTTTTTTAAGTTTTCATTTTAATTGCTGTCAAATTTATACATGCTCCTCTCTAATACATCAGTTACATAAAGTTTTCTGTGAACAGTAATAGTTCCCACCTCCACTCTCCTCAATTACCCTTCTTCAAATCAATCATCTTCAAGATTCCCCCCCCCCAATCTTCATATCTCTATGGAACAACTTTACATTAGATATTCTTGATTTTTCAGTTTCGGCAATTTATATCAGCTTGTAGACTGAGTGACATAAAGACTGCTGTCTTCCAGAGGCTGTTCCCTAGGCTTGGCAGAGAGCTGCTGTCTCTTCATGTGGCCACATTACTTAGGCTGAGTGAATGCTGTTTGCATCCTAAATTATTAGCCTTTCAAGGACTCCATTGACACTAGACTAGGGCGCACACACTTGATCTCCTTGTACTTTACCTTTTTAATGGTCTAGCTTCAAATATTGTAGCAATCTGAGGAATTATGGGCTTAGACTTCCATCAATTAACTTGAACAGAATACACACAACTCAGCCCACAGCAACTATTGTATACTCAAAGTATGAAAGAGAAGGAACAACAATGGTGTTGTTATTTAAGGATTTTAAATGCAAAGGAGAAAAATTACAACTCACTGAATTGCCATTGCTTTTTTATTGTGTCCTTAATTTAAATTAAGTGAATTAAATAAAATACTTTTCTCAAATAATTATTAATTTTATATATCTATTAAGATAAAAGCACATTTGTATTATACAATAATGTTTGTTTTAATGAAATTTTTGTGATTGGGCTTATTTGGGGTTAAGTATATTAACTTAAGAATGAAAATCTGGATGTGATATCCCAATGTTTAAAATATGATAGGAATGACATGATTTCTTAGACAAAATGTATTGGCAAGTAAACTGATGTACCAAAGTTTGGAGGAAGTCTAGTGAGAAATATGAAGAATGGTTTTAAATTCGATACATCTCAGTTCTGGAGCTAAGTCAACTCAAAAGAAACAATGCTTCCAGATAATATAAATTATGGGGAAGAGGATTTGAAAACAATTAATCAAGCAACATATCAAGAGATGTGTTAAACTGTCTTCATATTTAATTAGTTTTTCACAATTTCCCTTTGTATTTCTGTTATGTGAGATAGACTCTAGTTCATACTACACACTTAAAATGTAATATAATTCCTTACATTTCATTAAAGTTAATGAAAACTATGGATCTTAAACAAGCAAAACCAAAAGGACATGCCAAAACAAGAAAATGATACTCTCATAAGTATATTATCTGTCTTTGTTCTTAGAACTATCTACTAAGGCCCTGCCCTCAAAATGATGAGTAACTCTTTTGGGAAATAATGAGGTTTGCTCAAATAACACGCAAATAGAACATATATTGGATAAGCATGAAAAGCAGGGAGTTTTATTCTAGACACTAAAAGCAGTTATCATAAAACCAAGGTTGAATCAAGATCATCTCTGTACCATGTTCAAAATTTAAAAGAGAAACTTGCAGTAGAAAACGTCTAAATTTCTACTCCATTTATGAATTAACTCATGAACAAAATACCCTTGACTCTATTCTTCCATAATAGTTCCTGGCAAGATTAGGCCTTTTATTTTATGGTCAGCACAGAAGCCAGCTTGTCCCTCTTCTGAACTCCCGTGGAATGGTACTGAATGCATTCTTACATGAAATACCAGACAGAAGAGTTTCTGAGCCACCCCTCTGCTTTTGTGATACCGCTTTGCCATTTACAAGCAAGACAGGTTTGAAGAAATCCCTTCACCTATTTGTTGTTCTCATTAATAGGGATTCCAATAATTCCTATCATATTATGTTTAGAAAAATGAAATATATTATATGTCATTACTTAAGTTTATACTCCCTGTGCTCACCAGCTGGATAAATCGAGACATTGTTTGACAACAATATATAAGACACGAGATTTATTTTTCAGGTGCTAGAATATCTAGATTAAGTCTTGTTTTCCCTTCATTGTAGTATGGATACATTTATTCAGCTTGGATGCCTCATTTTGGAGTGTTGAATATTCCTCTCATGATAGACTGAATAGCTTGGTAATTCCTTAGTGTCCCTTAGAGTATAGAATAAAGAAATCTCATCTGATCCATTATTACTAAAATGGGGAAGTCTATAAAAAGGGGGCTATTAAGGATTGACAATGGCTCCCTCCAAATAAAAAAAAAGTGGAGATATTTATTCAAAGCAATGAAAAAATTAAAATACAAAATGCTCTCATATTTTGTGTATGTACTCTGGTAATTGAAGCACATCACTGTTCTATCATATTTTGCTTTCAAAAGAACAGTTCAAGAATGAAATTAAAAATTTACAAGGCAGTTACCATTAAATTAAGGCTTGAAATATTTACCTGGTCACAGTACAACATGGCTAACCCTGTATGTGTGTGAGAGGACTGCAGAGAAAATATAGAATGGAGATTGGCTATGAGAACAGAAAATGGAAAGGAAAGGAGAAGGAAGAAAAAGTGGGGAAAGGGTACACAAGGCAATAGAAGGAGAGAAACAGAGAGGGAAAGAGAGGGAAAGATAATCTAAGAATAAATAGGTTAAAAGTATTCTCTCTTTAATGCAATAAATCAAAAGGGAAAAATTTTCACATCAATGCTTAAACATATATATATATATATATATATATATATATATATATATATATATAGTATTTGTGTGTGTGTGTGTTTGTGTGTCTACATGTGTGTGAGGGGGGAGGGTAAATCCAACAAATAAGAACAAGAACATCAGTCAGCTCACCCCCTCTGCTGCTGGTGTTCCCTGAACATGCCCATAATGAAAGTTAAGTACTTGAAATAGCACTGCCCGTTGGTCTGGAACTGCCCTACCCCTGGGGCTTCATGCTATAGCATTTTTTCTTCTCTGACTACATTTCAAGCAGACAGGTCTTGTTGCTCTTGCCCCAAAACGCTAATAAAGCTTTTATCTCCTGGCCTTGGCATTTTCTCTTATCTTAGTCTGAAATACTTTTTCCAAATCCACATGACTCATTCTCTACTTTCCTCTCACCTTTCCAAGCCCTCTGTTTGATTGGCAGATTCATAAAGAGTCCTCTCTGAAAACTCCAGCTAAAAATGACTCTGCATCTCTCTTATTTCCTGCTCCCACCTCTCTTCTCTCTCTCTCTCTCTCTCTCTCTCTCTCTCTCTCTCTCTCTCTCTCTCTCTCTCTCTCTCTCTCATTCTTCTCTCCATTCTTCTTATCTACTTTTAATGCTATTTCTCCACTATTTTTATCTTTATTTTTCTGTTTACTGTCACCATTACAATATATTGCCATTATTAGAGTATAAGATTATATTTAATTTGCTCTTGTATCACACTGTAACAAATGTTATCCTCAGGGATTAGATAAGCAAAAAGTATTTGGGGTAATATGTAAAATGTGAAAATTGAAGCTGTTACTCTAACATTTATTTTTCAGGCTTTGTAGTAGATCTTTCTTAGAATTCATCATCTTTAACCCATTTAACATACAAAAAACACTTAGAAAGTAGAGGAACCACATATATTTTTAAGGACAAATGCTACAACTCTATAATAGAAACAGTATAATTGAAACAATCTATTGAATAAGAAGATTGTTTTCTACAAAACAGTGAGGCAAAGTTAAGATATGGCTAGGAAATTTCACACACACACACATACACACAAACACAAAATGTAAAGTTGATACAACCTATTGAGTCCACTTAGAGTTACTCCAGCTTACATAAGTTTAAGGCAGAGCACTTGGAATTAGACATCCTATTAGACATATTCCGTGGTGAGATCTGATTCTCCTTTCAGCAACCATTGATTACCTATAGATCATCATCTATGAGGAAGAAAATTTATTCCATTTGTACTGACAGGTCAACTGATTTTGTCAGTATTCAGATTTTGCTCAGGAAACCATACTGTTAAATTTCATAGTTATAGAATACTTGTCATGTCTAGAAGATACAATCTTGCAGCTGGTCTTTTAGCTTTTAATGTCTTTCTGTCCCCTCTTTCACAGTATTCCCAAAGCCTTAGAAAGAGTAGTTTCATGGTAGATAATTAGACCTGGGCTTTCCATGGCCATATATTCTGTGGTTTTGACCAGTTGTAGATCTCTGTTGTAGTCTCTATAAGCTGCACAATAGAAGCTTCTGTATTGCGTAAAGAGAGCTATACTTATCAGTGGAAATAAGAATATTTCTTTAGACTACAGTTAGAAACAATTCTAGGCATGAATCCCAAGCTATTCAGTGGGTCTTCGGTTGGTTTCCTGTTTAGTTAAAAATGGCACAAGAGCATCATTGCAAATCTCTTTTCTGGTTTGTCAACGTCAATGTTGATTGTTTTTCCTCCTTTGACAGCTTGAATACACCCTTTGATACTTTGACTACCAGTCTTCAGCTAAGAAGCTTCTAGATCAGTTACAACTTGAACATTCCATTTCCTAGGTCTGAAGAGTGTGGTATTTGCAACAATAGAATCCGACCTTTGAGTTCTCCAAGGCAATCCAGGACAATATTAATAGATTACAGTTTTTGAAGTCTCTTAGACATCTCTGATTTACAACTAGAAGGTAGATTTCTCTAGTAACAAAAGTCTTATAGAATTATTAATTATCTTTAATTGATAATTATCAGTTAACAATGAGAAGCAAACTTTCAAATGAGACTGACTCAAAGAGGGAATCAGAATTACACTCCCTAAATTTGAAGATTTTATGTACAGAAATCAAATTTGGAAGCTAAAGCTGGATATAACCAATGCAGCTTTTGATTGAAAAAATATTTAGAACAAAGTCCTACTTTAAGTAGCAAACTCTACAACAGAACAAAAACAATATAACATTCACTTCAGGAAGACTGAAAGCTTTGGCAAAGAATTAAAGTCCAAGATAACTGTGACAGAATAGAAGAGAGCAGAGAGTTGTGAAAAAGCATATAAGTAAACAACAAAAGACGTCAATCAATAATCCACCAAATAAGGAAATGTGCAATTTGTGCAGTCCTTAACTTAAAGCTGTAGAGATAAATAAATAAATATTTTTTTGGAAGACAGTTCAGCCTAGATTCTCCATATATTACATTAAATTAATGTGACCAGATTTAACCCCCATTTTATTTGAATCTTTGTAAATTATACGTTTGTTGAAGGACAAATAACACATGTTCAAAAATAGAAATAACCTTGAGTTCATTGAAAAATGAATTTGTGGGCATAATAGGAAATATGTTTGCCTCACAAGCTTGAGGCCCTTCGATTGGATCCTCATCGCCCAGGTGACAACCTGGGCACTGTAGCATACACCTATAATCTCAGCTTTGCTGAGACAGAGAAGGAGGATCTGTATTTGCTGGCTATTAAGGCTACCAGAGTTGGTGAACTCTAGGTTCAGTAATAGACCCTTTATTTTATTCTAAAATAAAGAAATGAAAAAAGAAACACATAAGGAAAAATCATTGAGGGAGACATCTGGCCTCAACCTCTGCCCTCCATGTGCACTCCCACACACCAGTGCATCTTCACATACACAAACACACATACACAAAATAATACATGCAAACAACCTCCCTCACATGTAATTCATTTTGTGGCTAAATTAGTCAGAAATCTGTAGAGGACCAGAACAATTGAAATAAACGCACAAGTGTGGAGGTTTATGTTTTGTGATCAAATGGTAGATTGCCTTATAATAGTCATGTGCAGTTTAGAGCACTAAAGAAGCTAGGATAATTTAAGTGTAAAAATGTTGAAGTTTCAGAATAGATGAGACAATTAATGCAATTCTTGTCTCCAGCTGACAACATCCAAAGTCTAGCTTTGAGATTAGGTGTGGTGGAACACATCCAGTAGCTAGGAGACAGAGGCAGGACATCTCTATAAGTTCTAGGTGACCTTAATGTATACAGTGTATTTCAGTCCAGCCAAAAATTCATAGCAAAACCCTGCCATAAAAACAAAATGAAACTACAAAATAACAAAAATCAATGTCCAAATTCTATGACAGCCAAAAAATTAGCACCTATCTACCCACGAGGAATGCTCAGTAGCTTCTGTTGATTATCCCTATCTTGACTAAACAAATATACAAAATCATTTTACATCTGTTTAATGTTGTGTATCCATGTACATGTGGATATGTGTAGGCATTTGCACACACATGTGTCATGACAGATATTATACTATGGCTTGAAGGAACTGTTCCTCTTCTTTCAGCACTTCTGTGCTAGGAATCAAACAGAGGCCATAGATTTGGTGGCAAGTGCCTTTAACCATAGAGACACCTGGCAATGAATATCCACCTATCTGTGGATATTTGTTCTGAGATTATTTGATGATGTTGTCATGTGGGCAGTTAATTTCCCTCAGTATGACCGGAATGCCAGTGTTCCCTGGAAACACCATCTGACTTACCTACAAGTGTAATATATAGGATTTCTAGTCGTTTCTCCCTACCAAGTTGACAAGATTAACTCACCTCTTCCCATGGAGAAAATCAATACCAAGATGGCTTCCACTGACAAAATTCATCAAATATTTAAAACACAAGAAAGTATTGCTAGAACTCGTCCCGAAAACAGTGGAAGATAAGCCAGTTCCAATTTTCTTTTACATTTTAATTTTCTTTTACATTATCCTGAAGATCCTAATCTGTATGGTCAACTTCATTTGGATGCAAAGACACCTAGGAGAATAGCAGAGCAACTCCTTAGGATATCTGCTCATGGAATTTATTCAGAAATGATTGGCATAGCAATCAAGGAGAAAGATACATCCTGAATGTGGATGGCATAATTCAGTAGGCTATGCATTTATGTGGAACAAAGATGAAAACACAATGAACCAAACAGCAAATGCCAGCTCCATGATCCCAGAGACATGTGTCTTGCTAATGCTATAATTTAAACAGTACATGCTGAAGTTTTCAGCCTTTCCATTCAGCAATTCTCCAAGGAGCATCTAGGTTTTCAGTCTGGAATTTGACTACATCATTGCTTTTCATTTTCTGATGCTTCATAGACTGGGTAACTATAAGATAATCTGGTTATTTACACTATAGACAGCCAGTGCTGCATTTTATAGTATAAGTCACTAAAGCCAATCTAACAACTTCTCTCTAATAACACACCTTACTGCATTTCTGTAGAGTTGTCTGAATTTGCAGGAAATGGAATTCTACAAATATCAAGGCACAATATATTTTTAAATATATTAACTAATTATTAATTGAAAAAAAAACACTCAGATCAAAAATGTATCTGAAACTAATGGAGACCTATTTAGACAGTGAGGTTTACTAAGATTACACAGACAACTATATTCCCCTCCTATGCAAATTAATTGTAATTGCAATTGGACATTCAGACATCTGATGGAGAAGTGAAGATGATTCTAAATTTTCCATTGATACACAAAGTACCTTGCATAGGCCTAAGCACCACAAAACCATAATCTGTGGAAGACTTAGACTACCTACGCTTACACTTATTGACTATTATAAAGTTTTCACTGTAATATAAATTATATAGTACTAATTTTACGTTATAGCTGTAAATAAATGATACGTAGTAGATAATGTATAAGATATATATGGATGGTCAATTAATTTTCAGCATTTACCAGGGTAAATTTCAATGTAGGATTATCTTTTTAGTCAAAGGTCTTGGGATAGTTGTGCCCATCTGGTAATAATTAAGTTTTGTATATGGCAGCCATACAAATAACTAAAAATATGAATCAGTTATTTAGGGAGAAATGTTAAAATTTGTAGTTGACAAAATCTTAGAAGAAAAAATTAGGTGAAAACTATAATGCTTCTGAGTTGGCATAGACTTATTAGGGAATAAAAATTGTGAACATGAAAAAACTATTGATAAATGGCAAGAATATATAAGGAAAACAAAAGGTTGAATAATAACAATATTGAGTAATAGCAATAGCAATAGTAACCACAATATATATATCAAGATGTAATCTATGAGGTCGATATTATTTAAAACATGTTATTAGTCAACAAAGAATAAATGATTCCATATAACATAGGATGATATGTCTAGATCGTCAGTTTGATTCAACTGAGAGACATGCCTACAATAGGTGTAAAACATACCCATGGACCAGTCAGCAATGATGGACACAAGGCTCTGACTGAGTGAATGGCTTGTTCCTTTGACAGATACAATTATGAGGCAATTATGGAAAGAAAGTGTAACTATGGAAGATGAGACCTGGCTGGAGAGTTTAAACTACTGCTGGTGGCATGGACGTGGAGGCAAGGTGGCAAGGTTTTTTTCCCGATTCCTACCTGTCATTATTTCAATGGTTGTGACAGTCATAAACCAACTGCTCTTCTCTTCCATGAAACCTCTAAAATGATAAGCAAATTAAATCCTTTCTATCAGGATTGTTTTTTGTCAGACATTTTGTCATAGTGATGAGAAAACCAGCTAACAAGAAAGTTTCGATTGAAACTTAAGAAAAAAGATCTGTAAGTGGAGAAAACATACATGCAAATGCTTAACACAATTTCTTATAAGGTAAATGAAAAATCCACACATCCAAGTGAACACATATTCATTAAAATGGTTATACATTTTAAAAGATTATAATTCATTCTACATTTTTAACTGAATTTATGACAAAATGATGATGACATTATTGCCCAAACCTGGCTAATGATGCAGCATTCAGTCAATTTTCCATTGAAACATTATGTCTTACTGTAATTATATTAATTTAAAGATAAAATAACATCTTTAATTGACTACATTATCTTTGTACATATTATTTTTTAAAGTCATACCAGGCTTACTGATATTGCATTAAAATAAATTTTAGACTAAATAATAGTGTCTTCAATTTTCACATTATAAAATTAAAAATAAAAATACTATAGGGTACTGATTACCTTTACCTTTTAATGCTCTAGCCAGAGTATCATAGTGCAGACGTCAGAAAGATCTTGTCAGGTTAGAAATCTTATAATCGGCTATGTACTTTTACATTTAATTTAAAAATAAAACATCAAAAATCTTTTAGTAAACTGAAGATGCATCGTGATTATCTTATTATATATTTTTCACATTTACATTTATAACAATTTGTTCAATTTTCCAACCAAGCCTGATCATTTCAGCCACAAGTGTTTTATACTTGTCTGATTATTTTTAAATGTGTTCAGATAAGTAAAAAATCATATGTAACTGAATACATCCCTATTGACAAAAATATAAAAATTTTTTCCAGCTTAGTATAATAATACTAAAGATTATAAGAGCATGACACACATAAAAATTCAAGGGTAAGAATGTTCTACAAACTGAAATTGATGAGAGAATAGATTTACGTAGAGTCTAGACATTTTGCAGCTTGTGACTTGAAGTCAAATTACATTACTTGCGACGGGATTCATATCTTTGTGGATAAATGACAATTCAAAAACAATATGGAACTGAGAGATAAGAATCACGCAATCAAACTAGTGAAAAGAACAAGGTGCTCAAATATTTAATGAGACTGAAAATACCAAGTATTTATATTTATAATCCTTAATTACTATTTTAAGCAGTTTGGCTAATTAGCAGAAACACATATATAAGCAATATTTGTTTTAAATTTATCCCAATAAACTGTATCTATAGTATAATTAAAATTTTCAATCACTTTTGCAGTTTTCCATTAATATCTATGCATATAAACAAGCCTTTTAAATGATGGGTAGAGATAACGTTTTTTTCACAATGATGCTTTAGTAAATTCTTGTTGCTTAGCTTGCTTTAAATTATGTTTAGCCACTTGATGAATATTTCTAATAGTTTCCTTTCCTCAAGAGGTACCACAGTGTGACACAATACAAAGCATTGCATGTAAAGTCAGAAGATAATACCTAATTTGTGTTTGCCATGTGAAATGCAAAGACAAACAATACAATTACATCTTTGCATACTTTTAATATGATAAATCCAAATATGCAAGTTTAAGGGTCTGTAGGAGTAAACATGCAACTTAGGTAAAATTCAGAGTCTGATTTGATTAAATAAGACTTTGTCAGATAAAAAATATGATAATATCTGGAGTCCAGCTTCTTGAGCTCTTTGTATATATTGGATATTAGTCCCCTACCAGATTTAGGATTGGTAAAAATCCTTTCCCAATCTGTTGGTGGCCTTTGTGTCTTATTGACATTGTCTTTTGCCTTACAGAAGCTTTGCAATTTTATGAGGTTCCATTTGCCAATTCTTGATCTCACAGCACAAGCCATTGTTGTTTTGTTTAGGAATTTTTCCCCTGTGCCCATATCTTCCAGGCTTTTCCCCACTTTCTCAGGGAATGCCAGGGCCAAGAAGTGAGAGTGGGTGGGTAAGGGAGCGGGGCAGGGGGAGGATATAGGGAACTTTTGGGATAGCATTTGAAATATAAATAAAGAAAATATCTAATAAAATAAAAAATAATGATGATAATAATAATAATTTAAAGATGATAATATTTTATTTATTCACACCCCAAATATTTTCCCCCTTCTGACTCAGCTTGCAGTTCCTGCCCCATTCTCTCCCTTTTGCTTCTAAGAATACAACACCCCCTCTGATATCCCCCCATCCTGGTGCATCAAGTCTCTTCAGGATTAGGCACATCCTCTCTCACTGAAGCCAGAAAAGGCAGCCCTCTGCTACATATGTTCCAGGGGCCTCAGACCAGCCCTGTATGCTCTTTGCTTGGTGGCTCAGTCTCTTGGCTCTCCCAGATATCCTGGGTAATTGACACTTGGTCCTCCTGATTGGTCTTCCACCGGGTTTTCTTCTCCTTGAGGGCCTGTAATCTTTTCCTAACTATTCCACAGGGTAAAGGACATCCAGCTATGCTTCTCTGTGTGTATCTACATCTGCTACAGTCAGATGCTAAGTAAAGCCTCAGAGTGTTTCTATGCTAGGTTCCTGTCTGTAAGAACAACACAGCATCATTAATATTATGAGGGATTAGTGCCTGCCCATGGGATGGGTCTCAAATTGGGCAGGTCACTGGTTAGCTATACTTTCAGTCTCTGTTTTTTTTTTTTTGTTTGTTTGTTTTGTTTTGTTTTTTTCAACTTATATATTTATTTATTATTTTCTTTATTTACATTTCAAATTCTATCCCGAAAGTTCCCTATCCTCCCCCCGCCCCTGCTCCCCTACCCACCCACTCCCACTACTTGGCCCTGGCATTCCCCTGTTCTGGGTCATATAAAGTTTACAAGACCAAGGGGCCTCTCTTCACAATGATGGCCGATTAGGCCATCTTCTGCTACATAAGCAGCTAGAGACTCGAGCTCAGGAGGTACTGGTTAGTTCATATTTTTGTTGCCCCTACAGGGTTGCAGCCCCCTACAACTCCTTGGGTACTTTCTCTAGCTCCTCCATTGGGGGCCCTGTGTTCCAACCAATAGCTGACTGTGAGCATCCACTTCTGTGTTTGCCAGACACTGGCATAGCCTCACAAGAGGCTACTATATCAGGGTCCCTTCAGCAGAATCTTGCTGGCATGTGCATTAGTATCTGGGTTTGGTGGCTGATGATGGGATGGATTCCTGGATGGGGTAGTCTCTGGATAGTCCATCCTTTCATCTTAGCTCTAAATTTTGTCTCTTTACCTATATCCTTTCATGAGTATTTTTTTCCTTATTCTAAGGAGGAATGAAGTATCCACACAATGGTCATCCTTGGTTTTCTTGTGTTTTGCAAGATGTATCTTGGGTATTCTAAGTTTCTGGACTAATATCCGCTTATCAGTGAGTGCATATCTAGTGACTTCTTTTGTGATTGGGTTACCTCACTAAGGATGATATCCTCCAGATACAACCATTTGCCCAAGAAGTTCATAAATTCATTGTTTTTAATAGCTGAGTAGTACTCCATTGTGTAAATGAACCACATTTTCTGTATCCATTCCTCTATTGAGGGACATCTGGGTTCTTTCCAGCTTCTGGCTATTATAAATAACGCTGCTATGGCAGTCATAATGGCTAAGATTAAAAATTCAGGTGACAGCAGATGCTGGCGAGGTTGTGGAGAAAGTGGAACACTCCTCCATTGCTGGTGGGATTGCAAGCTTGTAAAACCACTCTGGAAATCTGTCTGGCAGTACCTCAGAAAATTGGACATAGTACTACCGGAGGACCCATCAATACCTCTTCTGGGCATATACCCAGAAGATCTTCCAACTGGTAATAAGGACACATGCTCCACTATGTTCAGTCTCTGTTTTATCTTTGTCCCTGTATTGACTTTAGACAAGACTAATTTTGTGTCAGTTTTGTAGATGAGTTGGTGTCCCCCTCCCTCCACTGGCAGTGCTGTGTGGCTACTGGTAGTAGTCTCTTCAGGTTCCATATCCCAACAGTTGTGCATTTCTTCTAAGGTGCCCTGCATTGACTCCGAGGAGTCTCCCACATGCTGGATGTTTGGGACTTCTTAGAGAACACCTCCATCCCTGACTCCCTATGGCTGCAGATTTCCATTCATTGTCCTGGTCCTCTGGAACTCTCTCCTGTGTTTCTCTCCTACTCCCCTAGTTCTCTGCTTACCAACTCAGATTCCTCTCTCTGCTTCCTGTGACGATTTTGTTTCCCCTTCTAAAGGGGATTCAAACATCCTCACTTGAGCCTTCCTTCCTGTTTATCTTCCTTGGGTCTGTGATTTGCATCATGGTTATTCTGTACTTCTTTGGTTACTATACACTGATCAGTGAGCACATGTCATGTGTGTCCTTTTGGAACTAGGTTCCCTTACTCTAGTTGATACTTTCCAGTTACATCCATTGGCCGGCAAAATTCATGATGCCAATGTTTTTAATACTTGAACAGTATTCAATTGTGTAAATGTACCCTATTTCATGTACACATTTTTCAGTTGAGAGATATCTGGACTGCTTACACTTTCTGTCTATTATGAATAAAGCTGTTATGGACATAGTGGAGCACGTGTCCTTGGGGTATGGTAAAGCATCTTTTGAATATTTGCCTAGAAGTGGTATACATAGGTCTTCAGGTAGAAAAACTTCCAATTTTCTGAGAAATGAACAAGTTGATTTTCAAAGTGCTTTTCCAAGTTTGCAGATCCACCAGCAATGGAGGGGTGTTCTCTTTTCACTACATGCTCACCAGCATCTGCTGTCATCTGAGTTTTTGATCTTAGCCAATCTGTTTGGTGTAAAGTGGAATCGCAGGGTCATTTTGATTGGTATTTGCCTGATGACTAAGAATATTGAACATTTATTTAAGAGTTTCTAGGACATTGGAGAGTCCTCTGTTGAAAATTCTCAGTTTGGTTCTATACCTCGTTTTTAAATTGGGTTATTTCATTTTTTTGGAGTCTAACGTTTTGAGTTCTTTATATATTTTGTATATTAGCTCTCTGTTGTATGAAGGGTTACCAAAGATCATTTCCCAATCTACAAGCAGCTGTTTTGTCCTATAGACAGTGTCCTTTGCCTTATAGAAGCTTTTCTGGTTCATGAAGTCCTACTTATTAATTTGTGGCCTTAATGCCTGAGCTACTGGTACTCTGTTCAGTAAATTTCCCCTGTGCCAGTGCATTTAAGGCTCTTTCCCACTTTCTCTTCTTTAGATTCAGTTAGTCTGATTTTATGGTGAGGTCTTTGATCCATTTGGACTTGAGTTTTATGCAGGGATATAAAAATGGATTTATTTGCATTCTTCTACATGTAAACATCCAGTTGTACCAGCACAATTTATTGAAGATGTTTGCCCTATTCCATTTTGTGGCTTTGGCTTCTTTGTGAAAAGTCAAATGTCCATAGATATGTGGGTTTATTTATGGGTCTTCAACTAGATTCCATTGATCCAGCCATCTGTTTCCATACTAACAGTGAGCAATCTTTATTGCAATTGCTCTGTAGTACATTTTACATCAGAGATGGCTATACCTACAGAAGTTCTTTTACTCTTCAGGACTATTTTGGTTATCCTTATTTGTTTTGTTTTGTTTTGTTTTGTTTTGTTTTTTTACATATGAAGTTTTGAATTATTTTTTCAAGATTTCTGAAGAACCGTGTTGGGATTTTGATAGGGATAGCATTGAATCTGTAGATTGCTTTTGGTAAAATGGCCATTTTCACTGTTAATCCTATCTATCTATGACCAAGGGAGAATTTTCCATCTTCTCATATCTTCCTCAGTTTCTGTCTTCAGGGACTTGAAATTCTTGTCATACTGATCTTTCACTTGCTTTGTTAGAGTTACACGAAGATATTTTTTGTTATTTGTAGCTATTATGAAGGGCCCTATTGCCCTAAATTATTTCTCAGCCCATTTTTCACTTGTGTAGAATTAGGCTACTGATTTCTTTGAGTTAATTTTATATTTGGCCACTTTGCTGAAGTTGTTTATCAGCTAGAGAAGTTCTCTGGTAGAATTTTTAGGTCACTCTTGTGTACTATTATATTATCTGAAAATATTGATACTTTGACGTCTTCTTTTCCAATTTGTATTCCCCTGATCTCCAGTAGGTGTCTTGTTGCTGTAGCCAGCACTTCAAGCACTATTTTGAAGAGATATGGAGAGAGTGGACAGCCTTGTGCTCTCCCCGATTTTAATGAAAATTCTTTAATATTCTTTCCATTTAATTTGATGTTAGATGTTAGCTTTCTATATGTTGCATTTATTGTATTTATACATGTCCCTTGTGTCCCTGTTTTTGCCAAGATTTATATGGTAAAGGGGTATTGAATATAGTCAGATAGATTTTCCCCATCTAGTGAGATTATTGTGGTTTTTTGTTTGTTAGGTTTTGTTATTTTTGTTGTTTTTTATAGCTTCTTTTTTATTACATTTTATTAGATATTTTCTTTATTTACATTTCAAATGTTATCCCCTTTCCTAGTTTCCTCTCACAAAATCCCCTATATTATTCCCCTCTCACCCTGCTCCCCAACCCACCACTCCCACTTCCTGGCCCTGGCATTCCCCTATACTGAGACATGGAATCTTCACAGGACCAAGGGGCCTTTCCTCCCATTGATGACCAACTAGACCATCCTCTGCTACATATGTGGCTAGAGTCATGAGTTCCACCATGTTTTTTCTTTGATTGATGGTTTAGTAACAGGGAGCTCTCAGGGTACTGGTTACTTCATATTGTTGTTCCTCCTAGGGCAAACCCCTTCAGATTTTGGGTACTTTCTCTAGCTCCTTCATTGTGGACCCTGTGCTCCATCCAATGGATGGCTGTGAACATCCACTTCTATATTTGTCAGGTACTGACAGAGCCTCTCAGGAGACAGCTTTATCAGGCTCCTGTCAGCAAGCTCTTGTTGTCATCCACAATAGTGTCTGGGTTTGATGGTTTTTATGGGATGGGTCCCAGGTGGAGCAGTCTCTGGATGATCCTTCCTTCAGTCTCTGATCCAAACTTTGTCTCTGTAACTCCTTCCATGGGTATTTTGTTCTGTCTTCTAAGAAAGATTGAAGTATCCACTCTTTGGTCTTCTTCTTGAGTTTCATGTGTTTTGCAAATTATATCTTAGGTATTCTGAGCTTCTGGACTAATACCCACTTATCAGTGAGTGTATACCATGAGTGTTCTTTTGTGGTTGGGTTACCTCACTCAGGATGATATCCTCCAGATCCATCCATTTGTCGAAGAATTACATAAATTCATTGTTTTTAATAGCTGAGTAGTACTCCATTGTGTAAATGTACTACATTTTCTGTATCCATTCCTTTGTTGAGGGGCATCTGGGTTCTTTCCCACTTCTTAAGGATGCTATGATTTTTTTTTTTAATGTGGTAGACTAGGTTGATGGATTTTGTATATTTAACGACCTCTGCATGCCAGGAATGATGCCTATTTGAACATGGTGGATTATGTCCTTCATGTTTTCTTGGATTCAGTTTTCAAGTATTTCATTCAGTATTTTTTCAATGTTCATTAGAGAAGTTACTTTGTAATTTTTTTCTTTGCTGACTCTTTGTGTGGCTTTAGTATCGGGGGACTGAGTCCTCATGGAATGAGCTTGCAGAGTTCCTTCTCTTTCTATTTTATGGAATAATTTGAGGAGTATTAGCATTGACTCTTCTTTGAAAGTCTGACCTGCAACTCTGCCAAAAAGAAAGCTGGTGCTCCTGACTCCCTACTACACCCAGGGGCAGCTTGACTTCCAGGAGGTCAGTAACCCAGGCTCACAGGTGAGCTCCTGTCTTTCTGCCCCAACACCTGGCCTAACTGAGACCATCACAGGGTACCAGCTGACTCAGTACCTATCCTCCATGCCAGAGTCACATATTCCTTCTGGTCTGCAAACATGCCTGGGGGCAGATCAGGTACCTAGCACCAGCTCATGCCCAGACCCAGAGACAGCTTGATTTCCAGGAGGTCTTTCACAACTAGGCTTACAGGGTCACAGGAGGGCCGGCTCTAGTCAGAGGCAACAAACCAAGTTAATACCAGAAATAACCAGGCAATGAGTGGCAAGCACATGAATATAAGCAACAGAAACCAATCCCACTTTGCACCATCAGGATCCAGTCCTCTCACCACAGCAAACCCTGGATACACTAACACACACAGAAAAACAAGATTCTGTCCTAAAATCCCATCCCATGAAGTTAATAGAGGACCATTAGGAGGACATAATGTTCTCCTTAAGGACTATAGGAGAACACAGGTAAACAGCTAGAAGCTCTTAAAAAGGAAACAGAAAAATCCCTTAAATAACTACAGGAAATCACAATCAAACAGGAGAAGGAAATGAGCAAAACCATTCAAGATCTAACAATAGAAATAGAAACAGTAAATAAATTATAGAGGGGGGGCCACCCTGGAGATGGAAAATCTAAGAAAGGGGACAGAAGTTACAGATGGAAGGATCAACAACAGAATATAAGAGCTACAAAAGAGAATCTCAGCTGAGAAGATACCATAGACGATAGTGACACAACAGTCAAAGAAAATACTAAGTGTAAAAAACTCCTAACCCAAGACATCCAGGAAATTCAGGACATAATGAAAAACCCAAACCTAAGAATGCTAGGAATAGAAGAGAGTAAAGCTTCCCAATTCAAGGGGCTAGAAATCATCTTCAACAAAAGCATAGAAGAAACTTTCCCTAACTTAAAGAAAGAGATGGTTAGAAATGTACAAGACACCTACAAAACACCAAATAGAAAAGAAATTCCTTCTATTACATGATAATAAAATCATGAATACACAGAACAAACAAAAGAAATATTAAAACTGGTATGGGAAAAAGGCCAAGTAGCATATCACCCTGACCCATCAAAATTACATCACACTTCCCAACAGAGACTCTAAAAGCGAGAAGATCATAGTCAAAGGTCATGCAGACCCTAAGAAAACACATATGCCAGCCAAGACTGCTATACCCAGTAAAACTCTCAATTACCATAGTTGGAGAAACTAAGATATTCTAAATAAGTTATATCTAATTATAATATATAATATTCTTAGATATTATGACAAAAATTCACACAGTATCTTTCTACTAATCTAGCTCTATAGATGATAATAAAAGGAAAACGACAACACAAGGTGGAAAACTACAACTTAGGAAAACCAAGAAATTAATCATCTTAAAACAAACCCAAAAGAAGAGAAATCCACAAACATAATACCACCTCTAACAACAAAAATAACAGGAGCTAACAATCATTGGTCTTTAATAACTCTCCATGTCAATGGACTCAAACATTCTACAATAAAAAGACATAGGCTAACAGACTGGATACATAAATAGGACCCAACATTTTGCTACTTACAGGAAACCCACCTCAGGGAAAAAGACAGACACTATCTCAGACTAAAAGACTGGAAAATTTTTTCCCAAGCATATGGTCCCAAGAAACAATCTGGTATAGCCATTCTAATATCCAATAAAATAGACTTTCAACCCAATTTTATAAAAAGAGATGGAGAAAGACACTTCATAATCATCAAAGGAAATATAAACCAAGATGAGCTCTCAATTCTGAACATCTATGCTCCAAATACAAGACCCAATTGCAGCCCTGACTGCCTCCATTGACACCTGTATCATGGAACACATACAGAGGATATGCACTTCTCCTGAAGGGCCCCCTGATTACACTTGTTGGGGCTTTGGCAAGCCTGGACACCTCAGACAGTACTGCCTCTCAGCTAGGACCAAGAGCAGATGTCCTCCTTGTAAAAAAGATTTCCAATGGGCTAAGGATTGTCATTCTCAAAAACAGGAAGACAATTTAAACCCTAAAAGGTGAACCCTCAACCCCGCCAGTAAGAGGGACCCCTGTTAGGCCAGGAGTCTTTTGGACCTTGCCTGTGTTTCCTCACTCCCCAATGATGGCTGTACATTTTGAAGGTATACCTGTTAAAGGATTGGTTGACACTTGGGCAGATGTCTCTATAATAACAGAAAATGGATCACTGAGATTCCCCTACTGGAGATCCCAGCCTCTTCCTGCCATTACAGGAGTTGAAGGCCAATAGGCCACAAAATGACTACTAGACCTAGCAGGAGTTGGATGGCAATCAGGGATGTTGTGGCTGATGTTTCCTAAAACCTTTGGTGAAGAGATATTCTGGAAGATGTGGGTGCTGTCCTTACTAAGAACAATCACTCCTGCTTTTGATGATGTTATACAACATGACCAAGTGGACCACACAGATCACAAAATTTGGGATCATCCCCCCAAAGTTAATGGCCACTGTCCATCCAGTTCCAATTGACATTAAGGTACCTGACCCTATACCATTGGCCTGGCTGCCTGAGTCCAACATCTGGGTGAACCACTGGCTCAATTTGGAACCTAAGCTTTCTGCTCTAAAGGAACTGGTCTTGGAACAATTAGCTTTGGGTCATTTTGAACCATCAACCAGCCAATATAACACTCCAATTTTGTCATTAAAAAGAAGTCAGGAAAATATAGGCTTCTATAGGATCTAAGAGCCATTAATGAGCATATGGAAAAATTGGGAACCACTCAAGTGAAAATGCCTCATCCCAGTGCGATCCCACCCAAGTACTATGGGATGATGCTAGATATTAAGGATTGCTTTTTCCAGATCTCCCTGGCTCTTCTGGGTAGATGCTGTTTTGCCTTCACCCGATGGGAACCTACTATGAATAAATCAGCTAAAAGATATCAGTGATAAGTCCTGCCTCAGGGCATGAAAAATAACCTGACAATTTGCCAGCTATATGTGGCTAGTGCCATTCAGGGAGTCCCCAGGGATGTCCTTGTAGTCCATTACATGGATGGTATTATGGTTACAGACCCTAACTTTCCCAATTTGGAAAAAGTGTTCTTTCAATAGTTACTTAACTTAGAAAAACTCAACTTGAAGATTGATTCCGAAAAGATTCAGAGATTTCCCCCATATGTCTTCCTGGATTTTCTATTGTGGACAAGTTTAAGTCCCTGGCCTTCTCTATTATGGCAAAAGAATCCTATTCCCTAGTGGAACTCCAACAATTGTGTGGAACTGTTAACTGGTGCTAACATTTCCTATCTATTCCAGACCAGATGAGGCACATATTTTCTCTGTTGGAGGGACCTAGTAGCCCTGCTGCCAGGGTTAAACTAACATCTGAGGCTAGCATTCTACTACAGAAAGTTATAGTGCTCCTTTCTGTATCAACTCTAGAAAAGCATGATTTAGCAAAACCCCTACTGGCCATAATGCTGTGGTTCCCTTGGGGGGGGGGGTCTTTGGAGTGTCATGGCAGAATGGACCCTTCATATGGTTGCATCAGACCCACACTGATTTACTTAAGATTACCACAAAATTTGAGATTGCCTTCTGCCTTGCCCTTAAGGTGAATGGCTTAGCAAGAACTTATAACAGCTAACCAGACAAACTAATTCTACCATTCTCCTTAAAGTATTCTCAGTCATTATGGGCAGATTCCATCAGCTTTCAAGAAATGGTGGTAGACAGAAGTGGATGCTCACAGTCAGCTATTGGATGGAACACAGGGCCCCCAATGTAGGAGCTAGAGAAAGTACCGAAGGAGCTGAAGGGGGATGCAACCCTGTAGGTGGAACAAAAATATGAACTAATCAGTACCCCCTGAGCTCGTGTCTCTAGCTGCATATGTAGCAGAAGATGGCCTAATTGGCCATCACTGGGAAGAGAGGCCCCTTGGTCTTACAAACTTTATATGACCCAGCACAGGGGAAGGCCAGGGCCAAGAATTGAGAGTGGGTGGGTAGGGGAGCAGGTGCAGGGGAGGGTATAGGG
>NC_034591.1:41281914-41312654 GCF_900095145.1 Mus pahari
TAAAAAAGAAAGAAAGAAAGAAAGAAAGAAAGAAAGAAAGAAAGAAAGAAAGAAAGAAAGAAAGAAAGAAAGAAAGAAAGAAAGAAAGAAAGAAATGTTGGTAGAGTTCACAGGCTCATTGGATAGTTACATGTGACCAGACAAGACTTTGACTGCTTTGTTCCTGCTGCCAATTACAGTTAAACTCCAAAACATACCGAACTTTGTCCCATTCGCAAGGCAACTATGGCCTTTTCTGATGCCCAATAAAGCCAGTTATGAGGTTCTTACCCTAAAAGGACACAACTCACATTCTCCCCAATCCTAGCTTAGTGCAACTAGGTGAGTTATTTGGGCTCCTGAAATTTTTTGAGTGTTGCCAGTGGAAGCCAGTTAATATTTACTGAGATAACCAATATGCAGTTCAAGCTGTCTGAACCCTGCTCCCTATATTAAAGAGAAAAACAGTCCTGTACATGTCTGCATGTGATCTATCCAGAAGGCTCTTGAGAATAGGGCACATCCCTTGTTCATCTCACACATAAGATCACATTCTAAATTGCCTGGCATATTAGCAGAAAGAAATGAGGGAACTAATTCCCTGATTATGGCTGTAGACATGGAATTGCTAGAACAAGCCAGGATGTTAACCAGGGATCTCACTTTTCCCCTAATAATTTGTATAAACTCTTGCCTATATTGCAATGTATACATCTTTCAAGGTCGTGCTCAATGTGCATACCTCTTGCACCATTGAGACCCCTTGGCAGATGATGAGTTAAGTCAAGGGGTCTATTCCCCAGCTCAATCTGGAAAATGGATGTCACCCTTTGCCCAGTCTTTGGTAATCTGAAATATATACATGTTGTGGTAGACACTTGCTTGGCCTTTGTTTACGTGGTAGCCATAACAGGCAAAAAGGTCGCTCATGCTGTTAAGGCTTTAAAATCAGCAATGCTAGTAATGGGAGTGCCTTGGGCACTCAAGACCAACAATGGGCCTGCCTCCCTATCTCAGCAGTTCAGCGCCTTCCTATCCTCATGGAAGATCAGTCATTTCTTTGGGATATCCTATAATCTTCAAGGCCAAGCAATCGTAGAAAGAGCAAATTGTTCCCTTCAAGTGACTTAGTCACTACCATAGTAAGATTAGAAGACACTTGGCCCATGGGGGAAATTCTCTACTTTATCACCAGTGTCTCCTCCATTAGCTCTTGTGTCCAACTACATAATATGATCACTGAGCTTTTATGCTAATCTAACCTATAGAATCATGTTAGGCATGGAACTTTATGTTTCCTCTACTGATTACAAATCCTGAAAGGATCCCCCAAGAATATCACATCCAACACTGCCTTGCTGTCCAAGGATCCCCCAAATGCCCACTTTTGTGGTACTTCCTATCCCTTGGGAGCACTGCCAGCCAGCAGTAGGTATAAAATTCCCCCATGGACGACCTGGTATTTGGTATCTAACCTCACACTTGACACGTGGAGGTTTATATCATATAATGCTTACAATAGTGCCACATATGGTAACAGGGATCCCATTAGATTCTGATATGACCCCTTTATGAGCAATTGGGATTTATAGGGCCTCTCTAATTGTCTTTATTTGTGGCCCCTTAATCTCCTAATGGGAAGTTGTATCTTTAATGGGATGCATTTCCATATAAGCATGTTGACAAAAATGTGAACTAGGGTAACCCCCATGAATGTGACCATTGGCAGGCAAGTTGACTGGAAAGCTACCCCAGTCTGTGTCCAACTTCCCTTTTTCTTTCTGGTCACCAATGCCTCCAGTGTCAGAGACAGCCTTAACTGTTTTAATTAGAAATGACACCTGATCACCTACTGAATGGAATATTCTACAATGGATATCTGATGAGGAACCTACTGCCATTTGGATGACTGAGGTATCACTCTGATGTCCTAGATTCACTTACAACTCCTACACCTGGGAAAGAGGGATTTTGTTATTACAGATGCAGTCATTGCAGCCATCATTGCAGGCATTGCTTGGGTAACAACAGCTGCTGTTGCCTTGACTCAAACAGCTGCTATGCCAGAGACTGTCAATGCTGTAGTCTCTAAGTCAGCTGAAGTGCTACAGGCACGGAAGGTACTAAATCAACGTCTTCATCAATCCATCCATATTTTACAATAACTGATTCACTTAATGACAGAAGATTTGGCCCTGGGTAGGGACATGTCTTGCATGGGGTTGCATGTCTCATTGGCATGCAATCCCAGGTTTCACTCAATCTGCCTAAACCCTTACCAGGTACATAATACTACTGAAGCCTGACAACACTTGACTCGATAACTTGAAGGTACCTGGTCAGTCACTTTACTTAACTATTCTGTGCTGTTAAGGGAAAACATAGGCAACCTCAATGCAACCAGGGTATCTGTACTCTCCCTACGTGCAGGATTCTTGGGGAAAAGTATGGGACAATATTAAGAGGATGTTTAACACCATGAAGTTAAACATCCTCTTACACTAATAATTATTTTGTTTAAATGTCTCACAGAGCATATCTCCATGCAGTGCTCCATAGAAAAAGCAACTCTCTAGGTGCTCACGGCTCTCAAAAATCCTGATTGCGGCCTCCCTAAGGAAGTGATCAAAGCCTGCCTAGATGGCAGAGATCTGTGAGACAACCATGTGGGCTGTCCCTCATTTCCCCTTTTGCATGACATGCCTCCTCGTGAGTGATATCTCTTTGAGGGCTGGTAGTCAATGAGGGGTAAGATCCTGGGGTCAGGAAAACCTAAGACAGGCACAGTCTAGTATACTGGGAATCCTCCTAGGTGGGGTCAACAATGTTGAGGCAAGGGCATTCAGGCTCCAACTAGGCTGTCAAATCTAGAAACAAAAGGGTGTAATATGGAGGCTTGGCTGTCTCTACATAAACACTGGGGTGGTGATGGGATACAGCTGCAAAGGCATCTACTGCAGGAGGACCTAATTGAGGACTTCCTGAGAGACCAAGAATTGCTGATGCAGACAATGCCAGTCAATCGGGAACTGCTTTTTCAAAGAGATGCTTTCTTGGGATCAATGTGAGCATGGATGGAAGGTATTAAAAGAGCTTGCAGCAGTGTTTAGAAGAGTTTGCTGCAATGTTACTCACCTGCTCCTGGAGTCTGTGTTGTTGATTCTGCACCACTTCACCTTCAATACCCAAGGGCAGGTAGGGTTGGGCTGTGGGTGTTCCAGGGCACAGGCACCACCTCTGGGTATATTTATTTTCACTAATATCTACATAACCTACCTTCTAGTGCAACCTGTAAGTGTGAGAGTTAACCCTTCTCAAAATTATTCATATTTAATCATTCATACTAAATCCATTGTAATTTTCACTGTGAAGGTTTTAGTCACAATACCTATCTTTCAGACTGACTTACTCAAGTTGTTAATGGTTGACTAATTTGTAAAACATTTGTCATATAGGGTTTTACTACACCTCACCCCATCCATTCAGTATTCAATAAATAAAACAGATCAGTGAGATAGAAGTTTATACTTTAATTAATCACAGTTCATTAATAAGGATTCAAGAAATGAATGCTGACATGATATTGTAACTGTACCTCATTATAAATGGTATATTGATTTTTGGTAATTCAAAACTTTACAGGTGCCCATTCATTATTTCATAAACAGGATAAAATATTATTACTCATAAATGTTTCTTCATACCTTATACTCATGATAGATTATACTTTTCAAAATATCTCAAGACTTCTAGTCCCACTGAAATTTCTAGCATATTGTCACTTTGCCATTAAGGGGTGGAACCTATATCTCCTCCTCTTGACACTCGATGGTAATGAAATAAGAGAAGTGACTCTGTGTTGTCCAAGTTTAGTCATCAAAGATACATAGCTTTTGTCTGGATCTTGCTCTGGATAGCTGCCAATGGAAGCCAGCCATAGTACTGTGAGGAGACCCATCCCCCAGGGTGATACCCAGGTGGAAAGGAGCAGAAGGCACAAGCTTTCTGCCAGGCCTGAGCTTCACTTAAGAACCATTCACTATCAGTCACATAACCACACCCTGTGATTCATTTATCTGTACTATAGGTAGTGTAGATAGACAGATAGATAGATAGACTGTTAGATATTATAAATAGATATAGATATCTGTAGTGTAGATAAATGAATAAAATGTAAGGATTGTTGCTTGGATCATATACTCTTGTTACTGCTTTTAAAAGATAATCACAATTAATGAAAAAGTGAATGAAAGCATTCATAGGAGTAAATCTTTCACTGTAGAGCATATCCTTGTAATGTGAGGGTACCCTCCAGATATGCCCAGACCACTTCACTTGGTCAACTTTCATATTGTTAGTTCTTAGATTAGAGGGAGTCCAATTATGAATGAAGTATATTAAAATATAAAAGCATACAAATTGACTTAAATATCTTAAAAAATCATATTTTTATTTGTTTTACAAATATCATGTAATATTTATAATTCAAAAAGCACTGTTCTCATTTCCAAATCAACTACTCCAATGATTTCATTATAAAACATATTGAAAATTATGTATTACTTCCTTCCTTCCTCCCTCCCTCCTTCCCTCCCTGCCTCTTGTCCTTCCTCCATTCCTTTCTTCTTTGTGTCATTCCTTCTTTCCTTTCCTTCCTGTCTTTGTCTCTCCCCACTGCTCTTCACTCCCTCTCCTCATTCTCCTCCTCCCTTCTCATCCTTCTGTCCCCCCCCCTCACCTTATTATGCGACAGTGTATCATATCATCTACTTGTCTCAGAGTTGATCAAGGATGATCAACTAAGGATGATCTTGAACTTTGGATCGCCTGCCTTCTTCTATGTATTGGGCTTAGAGATTTACACCCCAGCAAGTGATCTTACATGGTTCTGATGATCCAACCCAAGGCCCCAGACTTGCTAAGCAAGTGTTTATCAACTGAACTACACCTCTCACCTATTTTCTTTAGTTTTTCATTATTTTATGTACAGTTGATACTGTTTTCCTTAAAATAAATATTTCTTGACATTTTCCCTAAATGAAAAAGTTTTGATAGAAATTACTAACCAAGAATTCATATTCAATTAAGTGTCATACATTTTTATTGACTTAAAGCAAAGCAAATTGTTATCCAAAGAATACATAAGGGTTGGAGGCAGGGTGTTTATTCCATGACTATGAGAAGCTCTTCCTCTTTATTCTGCTTGTGAGACACAGCTAGTTCCAAGTAGGATAAACAGTACAATACATTAAATAAGCAGATATACATATTATCAGAGTAAAAAAAAATCACTGAGAAAATATCCAATGAGTATGTTATTTTCAGCCATTTTATATAACAGTAGTATGAACTTACTTGGAAATATTGCATTATCTCACAGACATATTTACATATGTTCTTTAAAAACAGGAATTTCATTGATTACTGTTATTTGTAATCATTAAGTTCAATAAACTCAGAAGGAGGGAATGTTAGATTACTTTAAAAAATATGTATTAAAATATCAAAAACAACATATTAGAGAAATGATATGTGTCATAGAAATGAATATTTATGAATGATATAAAGTTGTATTAAAATGATCCTTTATATTCTTCTCATGAAAGTATTTAGATATATGTCTCAAAAATGTCAAGATATAATTTATGTCATAAAACTCAGAAACAGCTCATGCTACTGTTAAATTATATTAGCAATGCCCTGCCTTGAAATGATCGACTGGGAGGTTCCAGAATTTCAAAAACAAAATAAGATAACAAAATCACCACATATGGATTTAGTTCTAACCTATTGCTCCTGACAGCATCTCCCAGGGTGCTGAAGCAAGGAATGAAGATGAAAAGCTTTGTTTTTCAAAGGCAAATGCTTAACAGACTCATCCATACTGACATTATAAGTGGTTGGCACTGTTTCCCCGTTGCATATAATGCATAAATGATAAATTTTTTCTTGAAGTTGTATTATATTCTGAAACTTTGAAAGTGGCACTTAAGCTGACAGAAAAATACCTAAAAACATATAAAACAAAATGCTGATACTACTGAATAAAAAGTATATTACTGCTTCTTGTATTTATCAAAATTTATGACTAGAGCAAAATACTGTTACAAACTATTTCAAGGAACTATTAAGCTGCAGAGAACTCTGATATGATGCTGTTTTTGAAAATGACAGATAGCTAAGTGACTAAGGTTTTTCTGGGCTATTGGTAGTTCACAAATAAGAGCACCAAAGTGCTCAGAAGTGTAATGATGATCAAAATACGTCTCACTGTCCAAGCACCCAGTGAACTTGTGCCTACTCCTCTTCTTGAATGCTTCTTGAGGTATTAATGCTTCATACATAAGGATGCAGAGATGCCTTCTCTTCCTGTATTGCAACACTGAGGTTTTCTGAGCCTCCATGCTTCAGAAATAAGTTATTTGTAGACCACTCTATGATTCCCTATATCTGGTTCTACCTTCCCTTCTTTGATTAGCCTTACTCGTGCTCATTTCTGGACTGATCTCTGCTGTGTCATTTGCACTTGCTGAAACTTAGCTCAGTGTTTGTAACCAAATTTAGAAGTGCTTTAGATTCCTTTAAGACCATGACACATGCAGACATTTAATAAACTCACTGAAGCCAAAGTTGAGGGTACACATATGTAAGACCAATGCTTGGTAGAGGGGAGTTCAAAGAAACAAGAGTTAAAGGTATCTCTGGCTTTACAGTAATATCTTATATAATAATAATAATAATAATAATAATAATAATAATAATAAACAACTAGTTTTACATGACTCAGTACTTAGCTCCATTATATAATGTAGAAAGGATTCACATTTGGCACATACTTGAGAAAGGCCTTGACTGGAAGCATTACATATACTGCCTATCTTCTGTCATCTCCTTCCAATGTGGTAGTACACACAGCACTTTTCTTCCAGCAACAATGCAAAACAAATAACAAAAAACAAAAAACAAAAAACAAAAAACAAAAAACAAAAACAAAAAACAAAAAAAGTGCCACAATGTTACCCAAGAAAACCCACTAAAGCTAGTTGGGATATCTATGCCTTATTGAAGAGAAGCTCTTCTTAAAAGGTACAGAACTGATATATCAGGTTCCTAAAAGCAAGTGTTCAGCATAAATTAAACACCACACACCTTTGCACAACTTTGGATAGGTGAATTATATTTACCAATACTTGAAAACTGACCAGGAATCCATATGTCAGTATAGTGTATCCTTTCTAAAGAGATTAGCTCAAGCCTGCTATGGCTTTCAGAATAAGAGATGGTGCTCTGAACAGTCTAGTTCTGAAAGAGTGATGCTGCTGCTGCTGCTTCTGCTGCTTCTGCTTCTGCTTCTGCTGCTGCTGCTGCTGTTGCTGCTGCTCAGTGCTCCTGTGCTTATAGACTTCCTTTGAAGCCATGCCTGCTCTAATTTTACTACTTCATATTCTTGGAAACTAGATACAATTTGAAATGGTTTATAGCCGGGTGTGGTGGCAATGCCTTTAATCCCAGCACTCGGGAGGCAGAGGCAGGTGGATTTCTGAGTTCGAGACCAGCCTGGTCTACAAAGTGAGTTCCAGGACAGCCAAGGCTATACAGAGAAACCCTGTCTCAAAAAAAATGAATATATAAACAAATTATATATATATATATAATTTGTCATATGTATTATACACACACACACACACACACACACACACACACACACACACACACACCAGGAGCCATGAAATATATATATTTCATGACTCCTGTCTACAAGCAAAACATAGAGCATCAGTATTCATGTCAGATTTTGTTGCCTAGCATTGCTGTCTCTGAGAAACTCTATTAGCAGCTGACTGAGTCAGATGCAGATACTTACAGCTGATCATCGGATGAGGTCGGGAACCCTTATGGAAGGGTTAGGGGAAGGATTGCAGGAGCTGAAAGGGATGGCAACCACATTGGAAGACCAACGGTGTCAGCTAAACCGGACCCCTGGGAGCTCCCAGAGACTAAGCTATCAACCAAAGAGCATACATGGACTGTAGCAGAGGACTAGCTTGACTGGCCTCAGTGGGAGAAGATATGCCAAAACCTGTAGAGACTTGATGCCCCAGGGAAGAGGGATGTGTATGAGTGAGGTGGGGGAGCACCCTCTCAGAGAGAAATGGGAGGGGAAATGGCATGAAGAATTCTTGGAGGGGGACTGAGAAGGAGAGGTGTCATGGTTTGAATATGCTTGGCCCAGAGAGTGGTGCTATTTGGAGGTGTGGACTTGTTGGAATAGGTGTAGAACTGTTGAAGTGGGTTGTAAGACCTCATCTTAGCTGCTTGGAAGTCACTATTCCTCTACTGGCCTGCAGATGAAGAGGCAGACCTCTCAGCTCCTCCTGCACCACGTCTGCCTGGATGCTGCCATGTTACTACCTTGAGGATAATGGACTGAACCTCTGAACCTGTAAGCCAGGCCCAATTAAATGGCGTCCTTTAAGAGTTGCCTTGGTCATGGTATCTGTTCACAACTGTAAAACCCTATGTAAGACAGGGGGCAAAATTGGGAATGTAAATAAATAATACAACTAATAAAAATACTAAAAAATTTAATGGAAGATGAAGAGAAGGTTCAATGTTAAAGAACTCTAGCTGCTCTTTCAGAGGACTAGGGTTTGACTCTTTGTTCTTACATGCAGCTGAAGACCTTTTGTAACTCCACTTCTAAGTGATATGACACTCTTCTGGCCTTCTGGAACAGCAGGTACACACATGGTTTACAGACATCCATGCAAGCACAATAGTCATACACATAAAATAAAAGTAAATAAATGTAAAAACATTAAAAATCCTTTAAATTATTTAAGGGATTATTAAATCTCTAATAAAAGTCTTCTTAGCACAACTCCTTCTTCATTCCTATCCCTATTCTGATGGAATAGTTTATTCAGCACTAATAACTCTTTACTTTCCGAGAAGTTTGCCTTCAGCATCATTAACAGGTCCTTCATCCTGCTTGGTAACTGATAATGCTCTACACCCATGGTGGAGGAGTGTTCGCATGGAGTATATCTCACTTCTCCCAGTCTATTCTAATAATGGAAAGGAGCAGGCTTGCTATTTTCTTTTGGATCCAGTTATATAAATGAACACCACTAGGATCAGTGCTGGAATGTCTTCCCTATCACCTGGTTTTTCAGTGATCACCACTGATTTTTTTTCCATGCCAGAGTTGACTTTGTTTATAGTTACCTTTTCCCCACATAAATGTTCCCTCATTTTTAATAACTTAGAATGTTTTTTATTCATATGGTAAAATGTTCTAAAACTTAAAACATATTTCTGCAGTTATTTATGCCTTATGTCACCATGAAAACCTTTGTTAAGACAGAAAAGCTACACTTTGCAAATGTCTGTGTTCAGAATATAATTAGTTAACTTAAAAGACATTGGTTATCCAATACTAAGAGTTCATCTCTGAAAACATATGCATACAAGTAACATTGTACAGATTGGGCAAATAGTATTTACATATTTAAGAGTGAAGAAAGAATGTGGGTTCGTGTGTGTGTGTGTGTGTGTGTGTGTGTGTGTACAGAAATAGAGAAAATGATCATGAGAGAAAGCAAGATGTGTACAAAAAATGGTTTTGAGAAGAAAAAGAAGGGAGATATTATGCAATTATTTTTTAATTTCAAAACATAAAACAATGTATTAAAGCTATTGAAAATTAAAACAAGAACATCAACAATACCTTAATAAGAATCCAAAGCCTGATGCTCCTTCCGACCTTATCAACAAGGGACTGTTAAATTCAGTGGGAGAGCTGTTCCCATAAGGGTTCCACACAATGGGTGAAAATGAGAATTCATACAAATAGACGAACAAACTCTAATAAGCTCTCTCAATTAGTATTTACCTGAGGGACTCGAACAGTTTTAATGGAAAACCTGCTTAATAGCCATCTATTAAATAACCGATTTTCTTTATTTAAATTAAAATCTAACACAGGCTTAGTAACAAACAGGATTTATACACTGCAGTTTTATATATTGAGTTAATACAGGGGATGTTTATACTCACCAAATGTGAGTATTGCTTTGTTCTACTTTTCTTTAAGTTCTACTTCGAGTGATTTATTAAAGGGGACCATGTAAGTTTAAATAAAAATAAAGAAGGAAAATTGAGTCTTGACAGACTGTATCAGATGCTGTAGAGAGTCTGCCAGCAATGGATAGTTTTCTAGCAGAATAGGGCAACTTAAAGATTCTTTTTGTCCTTGTAAGACTCCTTCTGGGTTTTCTAGACAGTACAATTTGACACAGTTCATCTTGTACCAGGTGGAATGTGATTCTATGAAGATTATGGTCTTTTCTAGTTTAGGAGTAAAATTAGTGCTTTCTCAGCACTTTGCCTGCCCCCTTCCCCTTGGTACTCATGAATCTTATGGCCCTGGAATGATTCTCTAGCAATTGCTCCCAATGTTATGATAAAAATCTTAAGAGGGACATTCATAATGTTCTCATTGTTCTTCTCTTCATCTCTAACAGTCTGTCAGATAAGAAAACACTTAGGATGAAGACTCTAAAGTAAAATGCATAAACAATATTTGCTTTGGGTTTAAACATGTTTCTATTGTCTCACACTACTTTTTCTCTCATTTAAGCTCATTTAGGAAGACTGAACTTCAATAACTAGAATACTAATGTTTCAAGTGGTTAGCTTGTTAGATGTTGTTCTGATGGCATTATATATTACAAGGCTTGGAGCTGGTTGCCCCAAGATGATCGAATTCCCACATATTCCAGACTTTGCTATGTAAATCTTGCTCACTAATTTAAAGTTAATTGGTTAATAAAAGGTTAGATCCTGTGATTAGCAGAGAGAAAGGAAGAAAGGGCTTGAGGATCAAGCAAGGAGTCTCAGGAGAGACCAGAAAAGGGAAAGGGAGTTAGAGAGAGAAGAGGGCCTCCAGGAAAAGGAGATAGATCATGAGCACATGGCCAGGTGAATTAGACCCTAAGGATAAGCCAGACAAGAATAAACCGGGAAGTAACAAGGGAGATATGGCAGGGATGTAAGGTATAATCGCTCATAACCTGCCCAATCTAGGCTTACAGTTTGTAAATAAAATACCAAGATTTTCTGTCTTTTATCTGATGTAGCCAGAATATATAATTTATTTTACTCTACTTGTCATGTACGTGGAGAATTAATAAAACCAATGTGATAACATCTGATTCTTCCCTTCCACTCTGCCTTCCCTTTTTCTAGTTCATGTGTAAAATGACATCAAAATGCATGAAAGCAAGAATAAGTTTACAACAAAATCATGTCTATAATGGCATTATTAAGTATATTGGTTTATGAAGAACTGTATGTATTAGTACTTGAACTTTAATGTGTTAGTACATAGGGAAACAATTTTGAAACACTTATGAGGAAGCAGTCAGGCCATGATGTGCTGCTCTGACTCTACACATGTTTTAGAAAATTTGTTGATCTTCCCAATAGGGGCTTAAATATTTATTTCAAAAAAATGTGTAATTTTATATATATATATATATAATACTTACATATGTTTCATATATACATATGCACATACATATATAACATATACACATAAATGTACATGTGCACATACAGATACACGACATGCACACACCACTCACAAACAAACATGCACTTGCACATAAATACACACACATACCCATATATATATATATATATATATATATATATATATATATATATATATATACATGTACATATATGTGTGTTTATAAGAAAGAAATACATTATACTCTAAAAATATTCTAATTTGACATGGGATGAGGAATGGTTTTAGAAGAATATGATAAATATTTGTTCTCTNGACATGCACACACCACTCACAAACAAACATGCACTTGCACATAAATACACACACATACATATATATATATATATATATATATATATATATATATATATATGTATATATACATGTACATATATGTGTATTTATAAGAAAGAAATACATTATACTCTAAAAATATTCTAATTTGACATGGGATGAGGAATGGTTTTAGAAGAATATGATAAATATTTGTTCTCTATCATTCACATATTGTTTTTTAAGGATAGAAGAGGTGGTGTGAACAGTAAAAGCACTGGAATAAGCTACTAACATTTTAAGGTGGAAAGCCTTAGAAAATTTTGTTGGTGTTGCATGGAATGACAGCATACACAGTGCAGAGAATGCATGTTTTATGTCTATATCCAAGGCTGCAATAATGATGCACAATGGAACATCACAAACCGTTTCCAGAAACAATTCAGATTCATTGCACATTTGATTTTTTAGCAGCTTTTTAGTCATCTACCACTCAAAAGTCTTTTATTATGGCCAAATTTATGACTTCTAAATTCAGTTATGTGATCTCGGGTTGCCTAGCTGGGCTATAGACTTCTAATCTTCTACAGTGAGACTGGTTTTCAAAACAGCATTGTGGGAACGTTGAAAAGAACCATGTAAAAATAGCTAAGAATTTTCTACATATGAAAAACCTTTTAAAGTGGGAATTTTTGAAGGTTTAAAACCTGGAAAGTACTTTGAGAGTGAACAAAGGGACAAAATAAATCAAGTTCAAGTTGTCAACTTATCCTTTTAATGGTGTCCCAAAGGGATATACAGGTCATGGCACTTGCCACAGTGACTATACTCTAGAGGTTCTTGTGCCTTTTGAAATATCAATATGTTTTAAGCATTTAAGCAGCCTTAACAATGCTGTGTCATTCACATGTCTCCTGGTATGTCAAATTTGATTTCTGTATGAAGTAAAGGGATAGAAGGGAGAGAAGAAGGAAGGAATCTCATTGCTTTATATTCTCACCTAAAATGTCATTTAAACTCCCCATGTTAAATTAAAATGAAATACTGGAAATAAATTACGTTCTAATTTTTAGCAAATAATTATCTATGGATATTAAAATATTTTGTGTGACAGGATAATGAGTGTGTGTGTCAATGCATGCGAGTGTCAGCATGTGCACACTACATCACACATGTACAATTCAGAATAAGCAAAGCTGGTGGTCATCACCTCCCATCTTATTTGTGACATAATGTCCTGCTGTTCACTGTGGAGTACAGAAGGCTAAGTGTCTTGTCTGCTTTTGAATGCACCTGTCTCTGTCTTCCTCTCACTGTAAGAATTCTGGGATTGCAGATGTGTGCTACCCTGTCTGTATTAACATGGGCTCTGGGAATCGGTATACAGGTCTTCCTATTTGTGTAGCAGGTGCTTTAATCACCAAGTTATCTCACCAACCACAAAATGTTGGTTTAATAAAAAGTACACAAATTTGCAGTTGTTCAATTTCCATCAATAATTTATACTACAGAGCATAGGAAAGATTGACAAAGCAAAGAGTTAACATATGGAATAAGAGAAAATATTTGTGAACTCTTCGTTAAACAAAGGATTAAATGTCTAGTATAGAGAATTCAAACAACAAAAAGAAAAATACTACTCAAATGGGCAATTAATCTGAATAGACAGTATTCAAAAGGAAGACATATGGATGGACATCAAGAGTAAGAAAATTTGAAAGTACCTACCATAAGAGAAATGTACACAACAGCTACAGCAGGATGCAACTTTTCCTCATTTAGGATGAACATTTTCAAAAACGCATAATGAAATTGGCTAGACTGAAGAGTATTAGGCAGCCTCAGAAATTTGGAGAGACTATAAATTAATATACCTATTAGAGGAATGACTATAGAATAGACAAGCCACTTTTCTTTCTGATGTAACAAATGACTGTAGGGAAGTATTTAAGGAAGAACGGGTTCATTCTAACAGTTTGAGGGGAGCATGGCTTCAGGCAAGAGATACACAACACTGGAAGCAAGGGACTGGCTAGTCAACATTGTATCAGTGCTCTGGGAGCAAAGAAAGATATGTTAGTACATAGTTACCTTCTTCTTTTAATTTAGTTCAGGACCAAGTCCTTGAAATGGTGCCACCTGCATTTAGGGTGGGCCTTTCCACATCAATTAACCTAATTAAGTAATTCCTCAGAGGTATTCCCAGAGGCCCCATTCCTAGGTGACATCAATATGAACTATCATATAGATATTCCTAAAAATGTAGAAGCAGAACAGCCGTATGGCTGCACATTCCCCTTCCTGGATCTATATCCAGAGGAACTGAAGTAAGTCTGTTGCAAAAAAAAAGTTTTTATTTCTCTGTGTAGAGCAGCAGTTATTTACAATGTATAGATGGATAGCTAAAGAAAATACTGTCTAAGTGCACAATGAATATCATTCAGCAGCAGAATTGATGATCTCCTGGCACTTTTAACAACATAGTTCAAAGGTATGAGGCATTTACTTTCAGTTACTGAAAAGAAGTTCTTCTCATTGTATTAACTTGTATAAAAAGTAGTCGCCATTGGTTGCTGTATTTAAACATTTTGTTCCTTGTGGTTAGTAGTACTATTTGTGTGTGCGTGTGTGTGTGTGTGTGTGTGTGTGTGTGTGTGTGTGTGTGTGTTATAGAACCTTGACATTGTATGGCCTTGCTGAAAGAAACACAAAAGCAGAGGGGGTTTGAGGGTTTACAGCACCCACTTCTTGATGTCCCTTCTGACTGCATCTTGTGTCAAGTTGTAATGTGATCAGCCAGCCTCTTGCTTCAGGTCATGCTGCTATGCTCTTATCACCATTATGAAGCCTTTGGAAACACAAGCCAAAATAAACTCTTTTATCTGTTGCTTATGATTATTGTATTTTATCACAGTAATAGCAAAGTAAATAACAATCTCAGTTTGAGCATTATCTTTCTGAGAAGAGGGAAGATCACAAGCAAATCTCACGTATTAAAATTTCTGCTGAAGAAGAGGAGCTGGACATTTTTGAAGAGTTATATAATTTTTCCCCATGAAGCATATGACTTGAGATGAATGTTTCATAACTGTGGAAAAAGAGAAATTATGACCATTCCCAGGTCCAGGCAAAACACTAAATTTTGCAAACTAGAATTAGCTGGGCATGATTGTAGTCAAATAATGTTAAAGCAGCAAGACATGAAGTTTATAGGGTAGAAAAAGGTGAGATCAGAGATATCTCCATCCTTTCTAAAGACTAATTTCTGAACAAATAGAAAACTATGGAAAGTGGTTATGATATCAATTTAGATGCAATAAGAACTATATTCTAAATAAAATTTATGTAGGTTGTAAATAAATAAGAAAGATACTGTTTTTAAATGTCATGATTGTATATACAGAAAAATGTAAGAATAATGGAGTTCAACAAAATTTCAAGGCACAGAATCAATAAGGAAAATCTCATTCTACTTCTATGCAGCAAGAATGAACATATGAAAAGGGAAATATAAAAGATCATAATATCTCCACAGGAAATACAATTTAGGTATATATAAACCCAATAAGAACATGTATTGTATCTGTATATTAAAAGTTACAAAATTCCCGTAAAAATTAAAAATCAAAATAAATGGGGAAACACCCAGTATAGGAATTCTGCCAATTCTCCCAAGTTGATTTATAGATGTAATAAAATTCCTGTTAAAAAATATCCTTCTTTTTTGCACATTTAGACAAGGTTATTATAAAATTTACTAAAAAAACAGGAAGGGCGGATAACAGGTAAAACAATTTAGAAAAACGATCTAAAGTAGTATGAATTGTTTTCCACCTGGTATTAAGAATTATTGTATAATTATAGTAATCAAAAGAGTTGGGATGTTAGTGGTTGATACAGAAACAGAGATGAACAGAATAGTATAGAAAAATAGAAACGGATCTACAAGAAACATTCAGGGGTATTCTTAAAAAGCTTAAAAAATTTATCAGTGGCAGGAAGAAAACCAGACATTTCAATAAAAAGTACAACTGTGGTTTCAGTGATTTAAGAACAAAAGAGATGTCAAAAGAAAAATCGTAGAATGAAACTCACCTTATGCAAAAATTATGCGAAAAAAGGTCATAAGTTTGATTTAAAAATGTAAAATATAAAGTGCTGAGAAAATATTAATAAATATTAATTCCTTGAAACCAGCAGTGTAACTACAAAAAAGAAAATAGTTGGTAAAGTGAGTCTCACCAAAATTGAAACTTTCACATTATTATAGACTCATGAAAAAAATCAAAACAAGCTACAGAGAAGAAAAAAATTGAAAACAATGTATCTGACACAGGAAAACTGACTAGAATACAAATACTGCTCAAAGTAAACATTTAAGAGCAATCAAATTTAAAATGGAGCATGACAAGGAAGGTCACACCATTTAATTGCAGAATATGTGCAGATGACAAACACAAAACACCTTCCATAAAATCAGTCATTAAGAAATTAAAAGTGAAACTGTAATGAAATACAAATGATAAATTGTTGTGGACCAGTAGTGAATGTGGGATGATCAGATCTGAATCATTAATAAACTGCTATAGTAAGGGGAAAATCCAACGCTAACTGAATCCCAGTCCAATTTCCTTATATAGGGTGAAGCATCTTAAAGTGATGATGGGCGGGGAGGGAGGATGCTGGAGAAGCAGAGACTTGACTGAAGGAGGGGAGTGCAGAATCACTAAAGCATGGAAGGACTGGGCTGAGCCCTGTATGATTTGGTGCTCAAGCAATTGGTGTTCATGCAGCTTAGCTCTGTGTGTGCTCAGGTTGGGAGGTACTCTTGGCATCTCCAGGATTGGCTGGACCTATTCCTTTTTCAGTCTTAAGTATTCTCACATTAGGAAATCTCAAGAAGTTATTCTAGGTAGCATTCTCAAAGAGATAAACAGCAGAGGACAGATTAGTGGGTGGATGATAAGAGCTATAGGGTGGGTTGGTGTCTTATGCCTATAAAAGGGAATCCTTGTTATTGTAATGTTCTTCATGCGCATTATAATGGATCATTCACAATAACTAAATCTGGAACTAAGGATAGACGCAAAAGTCAGTGTTTGTAACAGTGAAAGATTTTTAAATGGGTTAGTAGATTACATTTTCTGTACTTAGAAAGTTTGTGTTCTCTGAATTCATATGTTGAAATGCACTCCCCAATGAGGTAGTGATAGTATATGGAGGTTTTGGGAAACTATTGCCCAATGAAAGTAATGATTAGACCAGACATTTCAAGATTGGGATTAAGCCCAAGACGGCTATCTTCTCCTATTACAGCTACTATACCTATACCTATACCTATACCTATACCTATACCTATACCTATACCTATACCTATACCTATACCTATACCTATACCTACACCTACACCTACACCTACACCTACACCTACACCTACACCTACACCTACACCTACACCTACACCTACACCTACACCTATACCTATTCTTCACTGGTCTTAAGATTGTTCTTAACAACAACAACAACCTCTAAATGCCATCTAAGAATGAATTGGTAGTGAGTGTGGGATGGATAGTCAGACCTACTGGGTCACTATGTGAGTGCTAGGGGAAGTTATGAAGGAATGAGTACCATCAGGGTTCTTTCCTGGTCTTCACTTATCAGGAGAGGAAAGGAGAAACAGATATTAGGAGATGTTAGTGAATTCAATTTTATTGTACTGAGTTTTTTTTTTTTAATTATTTTATAAGATATTTTCTTCGTTTACATTTCAAATGCTATCCCGAATGTCCCCTATACCCTCTCCCCCCCTGCTCCCCTACCCACCCACTCCCACTTCTTGGCCCTGGTGTTCCCCTGTATGGGGCATATAGACTTTGCAATACCTAGGGGCCTCTCTTCCCAATGATGACCGACTAGGCCATCTTCTGCTACATATGCAGCTAGAGACACGAGCTCTGGGGGTGCTGGTTAGTTCATATTGTTGTTCTACCTATAGGGTTGCAGACCCCTTCAGCTCCTTGGGTAATTTCTGTAACTCCTCCATTGGGGACCCTGTGTTCTCTCCAATAGATGACTGTGAGCATCCACTTCTGTATTTGCCAGGCACTGGCATAGCCTCACAAGAGACAGCTATATCAGGGTTCTGTCAGCAATGTACTGAGTTTTCTTTTGCTGCCCATTTAATCAATATGGTATAGGATACAGGATGGGAGGGCAATGGGGATGAACTGGAATCTTGGGAAAGAGAAGGGAAACGTAAGTACTCTGCTAGGTTTTCAACCTCTGTATGTTTCAATGAACAGCTGAAAATTAAAATGTCAGGTACTGCCTGTTGGGAGAGGGAGATATGCTTTATTCAGAGATAAAAGCAAGTATGATGTCTGTGGGAATTTCATGCACAGGCTGGATAAGATGAATTGCGTGCGCATTAAAATAATAAACCAGCTAATTTCCATGTTCTTAGTAAAACACATTGGAACTTGGAAAGATTATCTTTCATTTTTTACAATGGGCCTAAAATGTTTTGTTTTGTTATCTGTATTTTTCATTTATAGACGTTAAGTAGTTTGTTAAATAAAATCAAATCAGTAAATTATTTACTAAGCAAGAATCTGAATATAGATGTGCTTAACCTAAGCTTAAATCTTAGTTTAATTCTCTCCCCTGTGAGTAGCTGCTTGTGAAGAATGGATTACAATGCCTTCCCAAATTGTAGGTGTTATATTTACTAAGGTTTCTCATGAAGTTAAGTATTTATTTTATTTTTGTAAGTATTTGATCTCCCAGTGGAAAAAATGTCTGCTTCAAAGTCTGTTCCATCCTTAGAGGGTAGAATGATATAATGGGCTTTTAGTACCTATGCCTCCTACTTATTTGGATGGCATACTTTCTTCATCTTGCCAAGGTGCCATATTTTTTATTTGTACTAGCTTATTTGTTTGTAGCAATCGGAAGGCAACGCCCCCCTTTCAATTTGCTAGTTTTCAGCCTTGCAGGCCTTGCAAGCATCCTTCACTTGGCTAATACAAACAAACAGCAGGTGTCCTAAACTTCCCTGGCATTAGCTCCAGCCTTACTGCCTACCAGCACTGGAATCCCTAACCTTCCACTCAGAAGTAAGCTCATCGAGCAAACATCCGTCTTGACAGTTAAACCCGTATATTATAGGGGATGTTTATTCTCATTCTTTGACAATTTTTCTATACTTTAAGTTCATAGGTTCTTCTTGAGCATCTATTTAAAGTGGGCACATCAAGCCTACTGTAGTCTCTTGGAAGTCAATTTCTCTAAGGCAAATGACAACCCACTTTCTTTCTAAACAAAAGACAAGCAAAGCCTTGAAAAATAATTTTCATGTAGAAGTCAGGCTGCTGTTTCTAGTGAACTTCGCTTTTCCAATGGTCTTAATGGGTTTGCTGATCATGACTTGGTACTTCTGATGTAATTTTTCAAAGGCATTTCAATAGGAAACTCTGTATATCATGTATTCCACGTCCATCAAAATGCCTGAAGCCTGAACAATGCGTGACACATAAACACTGAAAATGTGGGTGGTCGCAGGAAATTTAAGGATGTTTACGTGATCAGATTCTCTGTTGAATCAGTAAATTTTTCTGATCCTTTGCCTTTCTAAAGCGGCAACCTTAGATGTAAATTTAACTTCTCGCCACTCCCGCCATCTAGTGGCCATGCTTGTTAAAAGCTCGGTTTTAAGAAAGACACTTAATGACTGGGGGCGGGGTACACGAAGACCAAAATCAGTTGGCCACTACAATTTTCCTGTCTCTCCTCACATCACTCACCCCTCACCCGGGCACCTTTTCTTTCTTCGGTCATTTTCGATATGGGCAGGGATGCGCAAAGGTCAGGAAGAGACACACACTCTCAGAGACTCACGCCCCTGCACACTGACATTTAGAAAAGGGTCTAAATTCTCCTGTCATTTGCAAAGGACAGGAGGAAAGGAGTTGTGTGGCAAGACCTAGCCAGAGGAGACTTGTGTGACTTTTCCAGCAAGTTGGACGGGTAATATATTAGCCTTAGTAACGTTAATATCTGTTTTGAACACAAATAATTTTTATAAATAAATAAATAAATAAAGGAACGTGGGAGAATCACTTAAAAATTCTGTCGCGGAGCTTTGCAGGTTCTGAGACCCAGTCGCCCCACAAAGGCAACCAATTCCTTCGCGTTCCGCTCTGTTCACCCTCCTTTCCAGCTTTTCTCGAATCTTTTTTTTTTCTTGCCCCCCTTTCCCACGCTCATCTGGAACCGGGGCTCCGGAGGCAGCAGTAAGCCACCCGTCCCCTTCCTCCTCTATTCCATCAAACAGCCGCGGCCGAGCGCCTTGAAGCTTCCCTTTGTTCATCCGAGGCTCGCTCATCCCCGGGGTAGAACCACCTGGATGCTCTCCCTTGGTGACATTTGGCGTCGAGGCTGGTGGGTGGCTAGGGTGGAGCGAGAGGAGCCTGAGGGGGCGGGGGCGGAGAAAGGTCAAGGCGAGGGAAAGGCAGGAGACGCCTTTGCCTAACCTGCGTGGCGGGGCGTGCGTGCGGCTCTCGCTCTCTTCCCCAGCTTATTTATCGATCGCACCGGCAGAGCTGCGCGCGGAGCTCGGGGGAGATGCGGGACCACCCACTGGCGGGGAAGCAGCGAGCAGCCCTCTCGCGCCCCCGCGCCGCCGAGCGCCTCCTGCCACCGCGCCCGGACGCCAGTCCGCTCCCGTCTCGGTCCCGGCCCCACGCCGCCACCGCCCGCCCCGCAGCCCGACAGCCCCGCAGTCCCAGCGCCCCGCAGCCCCGCAGCGCCCCGACCCCGGGGACGCCGGCCGCGCAGTAAGTTGGCAGGAGCGAGTGGCCTGGGCGGCTCGCCTCCCCCGCACCTTTTTGAACTTGTTGCTGTTGGCTCTGCTCGCCTGCGCCTGGCTTTTGGGAAGGTGACAAGGAGGAGGGAGGCACGGAGGGTGGGGGAAGGGGACGGAGAGCTCGCCAGAGCTTTATTTATGCTCCCCGGGAGCCTGGGATCTGGCTGCTTGGGAGCCGCTGGCTCTGCCTTTCCCTTTCCGGGTACAAGGCGACAGCAAAGTCTCTATGCAACTCAGCCCCGGTGCGCACTTTGCCAGGTATGTACCGCGGGCGAGGCGCGTTCTGCGCGGAGGCAGATGCTGCTGCCGCCACGGCGGCGGCGGCTGCCAGCTCCCGGGCTCTATAACTGTCACACTGCACCTGAGCTGAACTTGAACAGAGAGTGAAAGGGCCCATCGGGCGAACGCTCTCGGCTGGCACAGAGGGTGTCAGTCGTCCTCGTGGGGGGGAGAAAGAGCTCTAGACCGACGCCCCCCGCCGCGAGCCGTGCACTTCACCTCCATCTCTGCAAGCGCCGCGTGAGTACAGGCGCCCAGCGGACTCCAAGGGACGCGGGACAGCCAGCGGCTGTGACCGCATCTCCGGAGCTACAACAACAGGTCTTCTTTTTGAGACGCCTTTGGCGGGAAGGACCACTTCAGCAAAAGGGGAAGGTGAAAGGGTTCTTTCTTTTAAGAGACTACCACTGGTTGACTTTCCGTGTTTCCTCTCTCCTGCTCTATATACCGACCCCATATCTACCAGACTGTATCAGGGGAGAAGCGAAGACACCTGTTTGAAGCCAGGCTGTCTCTGAAGTCACCTGTACATTTACATGTGCCAGGACGTGTCCTGGTCCAACTGTTGGCAGAGATTTGTTTAGGCTAGAGCCTAGATTTTTAGGTCACTGTATTTTTTTTTTTTTTTCTTCTTCTTTGTATTCCAAATACATGTCTGTGAGGGAAACCTGACCTTCTTGAGTAGTGTGACTTGACCTGTGCCACCTTGGAATAACCGTGTTCCTGTGAGCAGTGTTTCCCCCAGTGTTTTGCCTGAGGTGAAGAAGTGGGGAGCATTTTCTTACTTTCATTGTGTTACTTTGGGTGACCCCCTGCTCACTCTCGTGACCTCCACTTCCAGACAACATGGCAGCCGGTGTTGCAGCATGGCTGCCCTTTGCCAGGGCAGCTGCCATTGGGTGGATGCCTGTTGCTTCGGGGCCTATGCCTGCACCTCCAAGACAGGAGAGAAAAAGGACTCAGGACGCTCTGATTGTGCTGAATGTGAGTGGCACCCGTTTCCAGACATGGCAAGACACCCTGGAACGATACCCAGACACTCTGCTGGGCAGTTCCGAGAGAGACTTTTTCTACCACCCAGAGACCCAACAATACTTCTTTGACCGTGACCCAGACATCTTCCGCCACATCCTCAACTTCTACCGCACCGGGAAGCTCCACTATCCCCGCCATGAGTGCATCTCGGCTTATGATGAAGAACTGGCCTTCTTTGGCCTCATCCCAGAAATTATTGGCGACTGCTGTTATGAGGAATACAAGGACCGCAGGCGGGAGAATGCTGAGCGCCTCCAGGATGATGCAGACACTGACAATACAGGAGAGAGTGCGCTGCCCACCATGACTGCTAGGCAGAGGGTCTGGCGAGCCTTTGAGAATCCCCACACCAGCACCATGGCCCTGGTGTTCTACTATGTGACTGGGTTCTTCATTGCGGTCTCAGTCATTGCAAATGTGGTGGAAACAGTTCCATGTGGGTCTAGCCCAGGCCACATAAAAGAACTGCCTTGTGGGGAGAGGTATGCGGTGGCCTTCTTCTGCTTGGATACCGCCTGTGTCATGATCTTCACGGTTGAGTACTTGCTTCGCCTGGCCGCAGCACCTAGTCGTTACCGTTTCGTGCGCAGTGTCATGAGTATCATCGACGTGGTGGCCATCCTACCCTATTACATTGGGCTGGTGATGACAGACAATGAGGATGTCAGTGGAGCCTTTGTCACACTCCGAGTCTTTCGAGTCTTCAGGATCTTTAAGTTTTCCCGCCATTCTCAAGGGCTGCGTATACTGGGGTACACCCTGAAGAGCTGTGCATCAGAACTGGGCTTCTTGCTCTTTTCTCTCACAATGGCTATCATCATTTTCGCTACCGTTATGTTCTACGCAGAGAAGGGCTCTTCAGCAAGCAAGTTTACCAGCATCCCAGCAGCCTTCTGGTACACCATCGTCACCATGACAACACTGGGGTAGGTGCCTTTGTAGGAAATGGGTTGGTGATTGGACATAGGGTGGGTTGATTATGAATCTCTTAAGGCTTCCTGATGCATTAGAGTGACTACACTTTTTTCTTTGAATGGATTTATGAAAGCACTATTTAAAAAGTTTGGCAACAAATAAATAATTCTGATCTGTGAAATGGGTATGACAAAAACGATTGAAATTACTAGGGAGTTATAGGCAAATATTAATTGCTGATACCATAAACTGACAAATATGGACTTAATAGACTAATTAATAGATGTGGATGGTATGTCTTTCAACCTAAGAGCCTTGTCTAATTTTACATCGTTATAAAAATTGTAGATTTCCATTATGAGTAATGGGTTTTACTTAGAATATCAGATTGGAAACAGGTCAACTATACAGAATATAATGTTTGGAAGTCTAGGTTTCTCTCTCTCTTTTATTTTTAAAGAAGCATATGACTGTCATCACTACAGTTTTCAGAAGCTATGGGTCCCATCAGTCAAAGAGTCTGCAGATGGTTCATCAACTACACTTGGAAGGCAGAGGAGTGTCTGTGAGATTATTGGCCATCATAGGCCTGTGGCAGTGTACAATTTTGGGACCTAAATTTCTTCTAGAATTCTTCCCTTCCTTCTTTTATTTGAGGGCATGAAGTTTTACAAACGAAAGGAATATATTCTGAATTCTTGTTGTCTGAAACGGACTTTTAAGGAAAGAATTAGGATTTATTTCGATGTTATAAAGAATGGTGTGGAGTGATTATGAATGTTCCTCAAACTGCGGAAAAGCAGCAGCATTTGCCACAGGAGAAAAGCAATTAAAATAAACTAGAAAGAGAGGGCTACTTTGTAGAGTTCTTAGATAATCCTTGGACAGGTACCAGTGTCCTCTTTTAGCTTTGTTGCCGCCTTTCTTGCCTAGGTCATCAGGGTAAGAAGGATTTGGTAAGGGCTACAGAAAAAAAAAAAAAAAAAAAAAAAAAAAAGATACTCCCAAGGCTGTATTTTCAGCTTTGTGTTTCTGGCTCATTTAATTGGCTTCTTTAAATGACATTGTGGTTAAAGTCAACTTAATTTTATTGGCCATATTGTGCTGAACAGAATTTCTCTTGTTATATGGCCAACTAGTGGAATATGTTTTTATGAGGGGAAATTTCTGGCTGAGTTAATGAAGAGACCGGCTGAAGTAAAATATAGTGCTTTGAATTTTGATTAAGTCTCCCATATCTTTGAGGTGTCATTATAGCTTTTAAAAGGTGAAGGAACAGAACACGATTCCATCTGCCTTCGTTCCCCTTTATTCTACTGGTCGTTTTGTGACAGATAAGAGAGGATGCGGCAGATGATTACAGGTGCTCACCCTTTCTCCAAAGAGTTGTGCTTATTTTTTTGTTCTGTCTCTGTATTGTGTTGGATCATGAAAGGACAATCAGGTAGTGAGGATGCTGTCATCATTTCACATCTGAGCTGTCCTAAAGAAGCTCTCTGTTAAGAAGAAAACAAAGGAGGAGCTATGGAGAGGCAATACACTTTACAAAATCTGGTGTTCTACAGCATTTTCGTGAGGTCTCAGAGAGTCTTTTAACATTGCCTGCTGTCTAGGTGATGAAATGGAGGCATCATTACAAGGAATGGAGACAAATTTCTAATTTTAAGGAGCTGAAATCCTAGACATGAGAAGTTAATGTTAATATTTACTTCTGGAGATGGCTTCCAATTCTTACTCTATCTTGAAATGTATGCTACTTTCTGGGGAAAAAAATGGGACTGTGTTACTATTACTGTTCACAAGCATGCTCTTGTGGATGATTGAAGAAAGCAAGTTGAAATACTTGAGCAGCACCTAAGCAGTTGATTTCATCTGTTTGTCGTATAGGGGAGCAAATAAGAACAGTTAAACATATGAACTTTCTAGAACTTGGAAGCAGCAAGGGGGTTGATTTTTAAGAATTTCAGTTTTACTGAAGTTGAAATTTTTATTCTTTTTTAAAAAAGAAATTAAGCTAATTAATGACTCAGACTGGAAAAAAAACCAGCAGTCAGGCTTTTACTATGTAGAAGCAATAAAAGTATGCTTTATATAATACATGACACTGTCTTATAGGAATATCCACAGTCCCTTTTGTAAATGTGTTTATAGTATTTTAATTGCCCGGACAAATAGACTCTTAAATGCCTTGTCTTAGTGTTAGAAGCCTTGCGGCTCTGAGCTATTTAAGAATGGAAGAGATGTAACACATCTGTCTGTGACTTTGTCTTGTGTGCTGCGACTTTAGAAGGTTAAGTATAAACTTTCCGGAAAATATGCAGTAGTTTTAGCAGTTGTCAAGGTGTGACTGATAGATGCTCAGGAGTTTTATACCAGACTTCCTATATTCTCTTTATGTGGCTATTATTTTTAATGAAGCTAATATTTATTAATTGATGATATCAGATGTGAAATTAATATCCTACATGATATTATCAGAAGTACCACCTGATATAAATACTGTTTTCATGAGAAGAAAAGTAACCATGTACACTCTGATTTAGGTCTGAAAGAATCTACTTGTACTTCTGAGGTCATTTTAGGGGATGTCCCATTGGATTTGGCTTTGAAGGCCTCAGTGTGTCTATCTTGGGACTAATGTATTTATGTAGTGTTCTCAAATATTAGTTTTATTATAGACTATACTATACTAGGTAAGAATCTAAACTGCCAGTAAAAGGAACATAGTTTTAAGAATACTCATCTTGTATCAGTAAACTTAGAAGACATTGAAAAACATTAACAAAAGAATGTAAGAGGAAATCTTTTTTTAATTGGAAGCTGGTTTACTTATTATTAGTAGTAGTAGTATTATTCCAATCTCATTAACTGTTATCTTTCTATTGTATATATATATTTCAGATTTAATTCCTTTTTTTTCATTCTTTTTTATTAGATATTTTCTTCATTTAAGTTTCAACTACTATCCCCAAAGTCCCCTATAGCCTCCCCACGCCCTGCTCCCCAACCTACCCACTCCTGCTTCCTGGCCCTGGCATTTCCCTGTACTGGGGCATATGATCTTTGCAATACCAAGGGCTTCTAAGAGGAAATCTTTTTAAATGCTTAGACTGAGTGATGTGTGTATCAGTCCTTTCATCTCACCCCTCCTTTCTTGAGCATATTTTTTGCTGGCAGAGGACCAGGGGACCACCTCCCTGTCCTCCCCTTGTAATCTCCTTTCCAAAATGTAGAGTCTATTACTTTGAACTATCTGAGACCAGAAAGAACCCATAGAATCTTTGGTCAGGGTTTGGGACAGCATATCAAGTTGATGTATTTCTCTCAGGTGGAAGGAAGTGCTTGCATAATGCTAAATTTTGGAAATTTCTAAGTATTTTCTAATGACAACCAGAAATGTATTTACAAACATGGTTCAGTGGAGTTGAGCCTCAGTTTACACTCTTCATGCTCACAACTTTTGCATGGAAGAGGTCCCAGGTTGCTCAGTAAATCCTTGGGGACTTAATATCATGCTAGGTCAAATTTGTGTTCCCAGTCATGCTTCCTAACCATATTGCTCATAGCATGAAGCTCAAGGAGTTCAGAAATACCGTTCTGTTTCTGTGATCCATTCCACTTCTTTAACCATAAAACCTAATTGTTTTCTTCAAAGTATATATGTGTGTGTGTGTGTGTGTGTGTGTGTGTGTGTGTGTGTGTGTGTGTATGAATAAAAATGGTTGTATGAGATTTCTGTAAACCTTGGACACAAAAAACAAATGCTGTGAATATTATTCTGATGTCTGAACAAACTTGAAAAAACTAAAACACTGATATGCTCACTGAAAGGAAAAAAAATAAAGTAGAATTACAGCTTTGGTCATAGATAATGATGTGGTGGTCTATTTCTAAAGCTTTAAAAGAGCAAAAAAAAATGCCCACCCTTCCTGTATTTCAACTTGAATAGTTCTAGTGAATTATAATTTTTGGTTGTTTTCTGAGACAAGGTCTGATGGAGATAAGAATGGTTTTGAACCCAGTGTACAGCTGAAACTAGTCTTGAACTCTTGATTGACCTGCTTGCACATCCCAAATTTTAGATTCTAGGCATATGCCATCATTCTCAGTTTGTAAATTTTGCTTGTGAGAAACAACAACAGAGCAAATGCAAGTCTAGTTAGAAGTTAGTCCAGTGGTTAAAAAAAAAGTGGTATTTTGTCTCAGTATCAAATGAAAAGTAAAAAAAAAAAAATGTAATTTTATTGAAAATTATCTAACAAATCATTTTTTCTTAGAAAGGCATAATTTAGGAGTTTATTTCACATATATGATCATATCCACCAAGTAGGATACTTTTAGAAATATGCATTAAAAAATAAGACTGAAGATTCCATTTTCTTTTTTAAAGATAGGTTCTCACTGGCTATTTCTGATTGACCTGAAACTTGCTATGTAGACATGATGTCCTCAAAGTCTTAGATATGTATATTTAACTAGCATCTTCCTATGACCTAGTACTATGTAGGTAATATAGATTTGGGAAATGCTGGGAGGATAATTTGCAAAATTCTTTATTTACAAACTTCCAGTTTTCTCAGTTCTTCTGAGAAATTAGTGGAATCATAGTATCTTGTGTGATATTCTCTACACAAATACTGCTAATGTGTGGACCCATCAATCTTTAGAGGTGAGAGGCACACAAATTTCTTTCTGGTGAAGAAAAATACTCCAGATCACACTCATTTTTATTCTGGTATGCCTTTGTATTCATATAAAGTTCTTTATAGGGAATTATCGGACTGTTAACATGGAGTTTTAGAGAAATCCAGAGAAGCATCAAAGAAAAATCATAAAATGTTTCATTGTATTATAATCTTTAATTTGATTTAGAAATAGTATCAGATTACATTTCTCAAATTATATATTTTATCATCTAAAATGTGAAACTTCACTTTCCACTTGATTTGGAGACAGAAGTGTGCCAGAAAAATATATGTGTGCTAGAAGGGGGGGGGCTGTTCTTTTGTTTGTCTCAGTTCCTCTTGACTTATTAAATACTTACTTTATTTTTAGACTTAAATCACTTGTTTCTGTAGTTTCCCCTTCTCTGAGTGTGCGTGTGTGTGTGTGTGTGCATGCGTGTATGCATGTGTGCATATCTGTGGGTTCCTATATTAGGAGGCCAGAGGTTGATACCAGCTATCTTCCTTTTGGGTCCTTCACTTTGGTTTTTCAGACAGGGTCTCTCTGAAGAAGGAGCTTGCAATTTGGCTCCACTGAGTTCCAGGAATCTCATCTTTACCTCCGCAGCCCTGACATCATGAATACTTCTGCATGAACGTTATATATATTTTTGTGTGTGTGTGTGTGTGTGTGTGTGTGTGTGTGTGTGTGTGTGTGTGTGTGTGTGCGCGTGTGGTTCAAGTTTCCCATGCTTGCGGGACAAGCACCTGTCTCCCCTGGATCCCTTACATTTGTTTGGGGATGTGCTTCTGAAGATCAAATATCCTTTTCTTTGCATTTTTAATTTTGTTGTAGCCCAGGCTGACCACTCAGAAGGTAGCTAGCTAAAGATGGCCTTGGAATCCTGATCCTTTTGTCTCTATCTCCCATGTCCTGGGATTACAGACTCCTGCTACCATACAAACGTTTTACTACCTGGTTCCTCAATTCCTAGAAGACGATGTGCTTTTTATTGAAAGTCTGCCATTTTGTATATAGGAGAATTTTGTAGCTTACCCATAATTGAAATAATGAAATCGTAGTGGTAATTTTTGAAATTTCAGTTTTTGTTTTTGTTTTTACTTTTTTAATCCTGAAAAATCCAAATGTGTCTGGAAATGTGTCGTAATAATTATTTAGGGCTCACTTCTAGTGCCTCAGAGCACTAGGTGAATATGCGAGTAGACTACTTATAGCTTTAGTACAGTTCATCTTCCCACCCCAGTTATGAACTCTGTAATGCACTGTTCATGTCTGTACCATCCCTGCTGGTCTGTGTGGATTCCACTGAAGTCTCTGTCCTTATTCATCCAGCCCTGGGGTAGATCATGCCAACACCCAGTCACTATCATATGTCTGCAGATTCTCCTCCGGTGAACTTTTAGGCCATTTGAAGCAAACTAATTAATGATACCTGGCCTGATGCAAATGAAAATCAAGCAATGTTGTTGCCTAGATTACCTTAAAAGAGTTGGCTTGTGAAATCCTGAAAACGTGCACTTTATGTTTTCCTTCTTTGAAATAGAAAGAGCAGTGAGGGTAACAGTGAGAAGAAATATTGTTTTCCTTTCAGAACACTAATAATTTACCCCCTCACACTCTATATATGTTTTGCATTGTCTTCTGAACACAACAATAACAGTAGCAATAACACAAATGCACACACTTGTGTTGTTAGGTCTCAGGCTGTCCAAATGTCCAGAAATGAGTTCAACTTGCACTACAGGATTATTTCTGGAGGTTACATAAAAGCCAGCATTCCTCGGGAAATTGTGAAACCAGTTTCAGTCTGCCCAAAAGAGTTCTCCTTACCACTGACAGAAGGCACGTATGGCTGGCTACCTGTGGCATCGATCAGTGTACCAAACACAATGCTGGCCTCCAGCCTCCCCGAGTATTACAAGTACTTACCATACATTTCAAAATCCACAAACACATCCTAGCTCTTCTTCCCTCCTCCTCTATCCTAAGTCCTTCAGGTTCAAGGGCTGCGCTTTCTCCAGCTCGCAACCTTCTGAAAGCCTGGCTCTTCTCACTCTTCTCTCTTTGCCCCTGCTCATTCTCATTCTTACTCACTGTGCTGTTCTCTCTGCCTATCTCACTCTCTCTATCACGCTTTTCCACCCTCCTGCCTCCCTACCTTGCCACATTCAGTTGACTTATTTGTCTCTGCTCTGGACTCTTACAGATGCCTCTCTCTGGTCTGTCTGTCTGACTGTCCTCTCTGTTTGTCTATCATTTACAATAAAAATGTTCCCTAATGCTGGAGTAGTCATGTTGGCAGGTTCTTCACTGTGGTTCCCTCACATACACATATGTACTGTGTATCTATGTATATAGATGAACAAGAGGGTGATATAAAGGGAGAGAGGGAGGGAAAAATGAAAAGAGGGACTGAGAAAGCGGAAGGCATTGCTTTCCCGCTAGCTTCAGAAGCTAGATTTTGTGGGGTGGGATATCATCTAAAGCTGTTGCGCTGAAGCGAATTCCAGGAGTGGGCCACTGTTCCTTCCTTTATTTGCAGGGCTCTTTGTTTCAGGGGAGTCTATCTGCCTGCCTCCTTGCCTTTAGCTTGCCCTCTGAGGCCCCGTCTTTACATGGGCCTTCATCAAACCTTGCCAGACTCCCTAGGCTGCATCAACTCTATTTGCAATTATATTTGAACTCAGTAAGTGGCATTTTGTGTATGTCATCTGGTTTTGCTTCCTTCTTTCCTAACTAGATTCGGTGGCTTTTGAGATGGGAGTGTCTACTGAATGAAGAGCAATTTTTCTCCATCAATGCTCAAATGGAGAAAGTGATCTGGCTTAATATGTTGTTGATTGAAGGATAAGATAATAAAACGCTCCCCACAGAGAGTCCCTTAAGCGTGGAGGAGTCCTTCTCAACAGGCAAACTATACCAATCAGAGATAAACCTCTGATTTGTTTAATGTCAAAATTATATAAGTTTATTGTTTGAGATTTGGTCTTCTAATCTATCCCAACACAACCTTTCTCTCTGTCTCCCTATCTCTCCTTTTCTTCTTCTTCTTCTTCTTCTTCTTCTTCTTCTTCTTCTTCTTCTTCTTCTTCTTCTTCTTCTTCTTCTTCTTCTTCTTCTTCTTCTTCT
>NC_034591.1:41312744-41347443 GCF_900095145.1 Mus pahari
TCTCTCTCTCTCTCTCTCTCTCTCTCTCTCTCTCTCTCTCTCCCTCTCTGTGTCTTTGACTCCCCATTCCCCTGCTCTTTTCCCCCACTCTTTCCATTTCTGCCTGCCTGTCTTTACCCTACTTTTTCCTCCTCCTCTTCCTATTTCTTTTAAACTGAGAAATACTACAAAATGTCTCTAGTTTATCATCTATCCCTACTTCTTCTGCAAAGGTCTGAATTAATAGTTCTTTGTCCTTAATCTGCTTCCTCTACTGAAGACTAAGTAAATAGCAGATGCCCCATGGGAAGCAGAAAGGGATACATTCTATAAGTCACTCTTACTCACCTGCATTTTAAAGGCTAGTTCAAATTGAAATATGAGCAGTTAAAGGGACCCCTGCACTAAAAGATTATCTTGATGACTCTTTGTCACTACCAGGTATTGTGTCTTTGACCTACTAGCACAAGCTGACAAGTTTTTTTTTCCATCTCGTTATATTGATTTGCATAAAAGTAGTGAACTGCTGCCTGCAAGTGAGGTACACTACATATGCAGCTGTTATCTATAAAATAGCTCAAGTTCCCATGGCTTGGTCAAAAAACTTGTGTAATAAGATGAAATTCACGTTCTAAGTAAGGGTTTAGTGTTGAACAGAGGGCAGAACTGGGAGGAGATGGGGCAGGAGAGTGTGACATTCTAGAATTAATAAAAATGTTTTCAAATTTTATAATAGTAGTTCACAGTTGTAAATGAGAATGTAGAGAATGTAGATGCATGTCATCACTTATTGCAATCAGTTTTGCCTTGGGAATTTTGACAAGAGTGTTACGTAAAGAAAACCTGAATCACAGCAAGTGTGGGGGGAGTAAAGAATGAGGTAACAGAAGTTCACAATGACAAAAAAAATAACATTGAGGGAGTAGGAGGGAAGCTGAACCAGTGTCAGATAGGATGCAAGGCTTTGTTCTAAATCTGAGAACGGTCCTTCTCCCACCCTCCAGTAAAAGGCTTCCAATTCATGTATGCTTCTCATTTTCTTCCCCTTGGGGAATACCGACTGGTTGCAGTGCTTTTGGAAATTCGAAGGAATACAAGTATCATATATTGTCAGGAAATCATATGTGACCCTCAGTGTTCAACTTATTTCAACATGTCTGTTGATCCCATATTACCAATCATTGGCTATAGCTGTAAACTACACCCTACTTCCCAGTGGTAAGGAGCATGCAGAACTACACTTGTGGGATAGACGGAAAATAAACATACAGACATAATATAACAGCAGTTTGTAAGGAGTTCTGTGGAAGAAATGAATCGGGGTGACATATTTGCTATTTTAATGAGGGCTAGATAAGGTCTTCTCAAGAGGAATGCATTTGAGCTGAAGACTATTGCAAGGGATACGGGATACGGAGGTGAGGCTGTCAGAATGATGCTTTAAAAGGGGGCAGAAAGGAAGTACAGGCTGGGAACACCCCTTACCCAGAATGCTTCAGACTAGAAGGATTTTTTTTGTTTTCTGGTTTTGAAATTTTGCAGATGCATAATGAACTATCTTGGCTATGCAACCCAAGTCTAAAGGTGGAATTCATTTACATTGTATATGCATTTTATGCACAGAGCTTCAAAATAATCTCACACAATAGCTTTAGCTCACTTGTGCTTTCATTGGGATGTGCTACCTGAGGGTTAGATATAGAATTTTCCATTTAAGACATTACAATGACACAAAACACATTTGGTGGCATTTTGACTTTCAATTCCAGACTGCAAGTGCTAAGCCTACACAAAGCTCTCATGATGCAGAGTTTGGTGAGCTCTGTCTGCTCCCACTGTAATAGAAGCCAATGGAGTGAAGCTCTCAGGAGTAAATGGACTGTGAGAAGTGGGAGGGGGGGGTGAGACAGGACATTGGAGACCATGGTGAAGGCTTCTGGCTTCTACTAGCTTCAGCTGCTAGACTTGGCACTGTGAGATATTGTGAAGTAGCAAAAGAAACGAAGGAGCAGCACCTCTTGTTTCTGTGTACATCTGCGGAACCTTTGCTTTACAGGATTCCATCTGAACGGGCTACTCTGATGTTTTGTCCTCTGAGAGCTAGTCTCCACACTGACCTTCTTCACAGAGCTTTCTACCCTCTGAACTTTGCGTCATCTCCCGGAAGAATTACACTGGATGCTGGCACTTGTCATTCCACGTATAATTTGGGGATTTATTTTTATGTTTTTTTTTTTTTTTACTTTTCTAAGTTGAAAGTCTTTCTTGGTTGTAGTGTACGCCTTTGGGGGGCTCATTTTCCTAGTTCACTGTATAGTTTTAGAAAAAGTCTGTGTTAGGAAGGTGCTGATCGTAGGGTTGATATTTGCGCACCAGGGAGGGATGCCAGTCATGTAGCAGTTTATCTCAAGATGAACAATAGTGGATGGAGTCAAGAAAAATCTAAGTGTTATTTATGAGCCTAGGAGACATTAGAGAGAGAGAGANNNNAGAGAGAGAGAGAGAGAGAGAGAGAGAGAGAGAGAGAGAGAGAGAGAGAGAGGGCGCATGGGAGGGATGTGGCATACATGCTGTTAAAATGAGCACAAGTTCTGTAATACTTTGAACAATTTTAAAACTATTTTAATATTGACCCTTTTAATTAACAATATACAAATTCCAGTCCATAGATTTGTTATATATACCTCAGCTTAAAATTATAACCAGTTATTTACAAGATTATTTAAAATTGAAATAACTTACAAGGTATGGTTAAAATTGCTCCTAGCTGAGAAAAAGATTATTTAATGAAAAGCTGAATTCCACATTTTAGCTTAAAAGAAAGAGCTTGTGTTCAATAGATATGGAACTTTATCAGAGATGACAGGATAATTTAAATCTTTGAATATGGATTTAAAGATTAGCATCTGTCTATTCTAATATTAGTGCTTAAGAATATCACACTGATCTCGAATTCTATTTAAAGGATTTCCGATACTTTTTCTCACTTTGCCATGGGTACATATATATCCTTTCTAGGTGTTTGTTACTTTTGTGAACTTGGATGAGAAAATGGTTCACGTGCCATGGAACCTGTGAAGATTCCCATATGATACATATTTTTTAGTAGAAACAAATTGGGAACATTCAAGTAACAGGTGTATAATAAAACTACATAGAGATATTGGTTTGATAACCACAGTGCTGGAGAATTAAGCATAATCATGAATGGGTAATTGGAGATGCCTCTGTTTAGAATGATAATTGAATTAACATCATAAAGTATATATAGGTCTTACCTTCATGGTACGGATTTGTGAATTAACATAGTCGAATGCATATCCACGTTAATGTCACAGATAGTGTACTTTCATATTCACTTGAAACTAAGGGGGTTTCCTGGAAATATCTCACGGTGGCTTGCTGTTGCCAAAAAAGTATTTCCCTATCTTCCACATTAGGACTGTGTCCTACCCAGAAACTCCCCAGGGACTGAGTGATCAAGACACTGGGGATTCACTAAAACTACCACAATAGTGAATTTCTTGATATTGCCTGGTCTTTATTAGCGATGAAGTTGAGCAGTGACTGTTACACACTCCTAATTAGTCTCCTTGCACTCTTAGAACAATTGTTAAATAACTATGTATAACCCTATTTTAATTTAATGAATTAAAAAAAACATTATGAATACTGCTTTAGATAATTCTTGAGAATTTGTAAAAGGGTTTACAGTTTTTACCAAATGTGGTGGTTTTAGACTAAGAAACGAGCACAAGTATTACTGTCTTAGATCAATCCAGTAAGGTGTACCAACATTTTAATGGTCATAAAAGAATGTGCCCAATGAACTGCAACAAATGCCTCATTTTTCTCCTTCTGTCCACAGGCATTAAAATCACGGTGTTTAAGCTTGAAGAACACTTTAGAAACTGAACTGTAAAAACTTAATTTATGTTTGAAGAAAGTAAGATGAAGTATAGATGGAACTTACACAAACTCACAAAACTAGTTAGTAAAGCACCTGAATTAGATTTGGAGGAAACAACCTGAAAGTATGAACCCAAAATTTCACACAACTGTACATAATGATGATTATGCAGATCATAGCATTAATAACATTGAAATCAGGCTGTGACTCCAGCATGAAATATTTTATTTGACCAATTTGTGACTAAAGAGTATAAGAAGAGATTTAAAATCAGAAATGTTAAGTGCACAAGTTGCTTGAAAAAATAATTATGGCTTCATTATTAGATATAAAAAGAACTTCGAAAATATCTGAAAATAAACATTATAATGTTAAGAATGTTTTCTCTAGCTCATTTAAACATAATGCTTCTATATAAAATAATTTATAGTCTGTTGTTTTAATTTAATTCCAGGGATTCTGAAGGAAGAATAGTTTTCTTCAGCTTCTGTCAGAGTGTAAAATGTTACCACAATAACAGAAATTAGGTAATAAGTGGAAACTTCTAGCATTTCAGGGTATATTTTCATAATGAAGCTAATTTGATAAATTATAAGGAAGCAACTTATATGTCAATAAAATGCATTTTAAAAGCTTATCCTTTTGTTAGTAAGCATTTGAGTTGAAGAAGCCTGACTGTTGGTTGACACCATTGCACACAATGTTAAGCAGTTACTGTCCTTCATATAACTTCATCCATGTATGACCCTCCTTATCACTTTGGACGTTTGTTAAATTTAGTAGCTCTAATGATGAACTATGAAAATATAAGCTCTTTTTTATATTAACCTACACCTGACCACTTGTACCTCCTCTTACTTCACATTATGTTATGTCCCTTTCTCTCTGTCCTCTCAACATAAGCTGTTATTCTGTATTTATTAAAATGAAAGTTTATTGAATCTATTCAATTCGTAGATGGATGAAATGTGGCAAGCAGTCTTTTAAGTTCTTCGGTGGCTTATTACTGGTTTTTACCATGTTTCCCATGCATGACAACTTATGTTCTCACTTCTATATGTCTCCTTTTTTTGTGCATATACTATGTACTATGTAGTATTTATTTTTCTTCAAGCATTCTATTAATGATACCACATAGGTTGTACTCTGACAATTGTTGACATGTTAAAAACATTTAGCTTTGTATACACCTTGGGGTGAAATTTCCTGAACATACACTTGGGATTTATCTATTGAAAGATAATACTCATGTCCCCCAACGTTGTTAAATAATTGCAGTTTTCTTTCCTAGTCCTCCATTCTATGAAGGAAGAACTTGAGAGTGTTTTTTGTGTTTGTTTATTGTTTTCTTGCTTGCTTTTTTGCGTCACGTTTACTCTTGACTTTCTGAAGTAAGAGATTAGGCTTTGTATCATAACCTGCAGCATTCTACCTGTGCTGTAACCAGATCCTTTCCAAGTGCAGCCGTATGCAAACACCAGAACCTTAGAACTTCTCAGAAGGACCCCTACTTCACTCATTCCATTGAAGTTAAGAGCGAAGATTTGAGGACTGAAGTTGACATCCAGTTAATTTCCTGATAAATTGCAGAATTCCATAAAATGTTACATGAAACTGTTACAAAAAGAAACCACGAGGAAAAATGCTCAATGCTTTCCATTCATGCTGACCACTTTCATCAGAATGTGGGTGTACTTAGAAAATGAAGCATCGCTGTGCAAGACCACATAAGATCAAACACCAAAAGAAGTTCTTTTCATTTCATAAAATTTTAAATAGTGGGTACTAAAGTGAATATTACTTCTAATCATTCATAACTACCCTTGTCACTTTTCATGCTTACAACAAAAGCATAATAAAGTTAGAGTTCGTAAGTGTTCATCTACTGTCTTTCTGAAATAGATTTCTGCTTCTGACTTTAAAAAAAAAATCGCACAAATTGATACAAAATGTCACCCGATAGTACAGTAGAGACTCGAATAAAAGGAATAAGGTATAATTTGGAAGTGGCTACCCTGTCTTCCTCATAGAAACAGGGGATTGATTCAGGGTTGGCATTGTATGAAATGTAACTAAAGGGAAGTGTGCATTGATCATGCAAATAGATTTGTTCTTTTCATTCAAAGTCCAAGTAAACTCATATTCATATAAAGTAGTACACGGTGGTGATATATTCTAATATATGTACATTTACATATTTACAACTAAACTGTGCATAAATTAAGAAAGCTTTTGACAAATCACTCATATTCTTTTTTTGTTGTTGTTGGTTTGTTTGTTTTGTTTTGTTTTGTTTTGTTTTCTAGACAGGGTTTCTCTGTATAGCCCTGGCTGTCCTGGAACTCACTTTGTAGACCAGGCTGGCCTCAAACCCAGAAATCCACCTGCCTCTGCCTCCCAAGTGCTGGGATTAAAGGTGTGCGCCACCACCGCCTGGTGACAAATCACTCATATTCTTATCTGTGTCATTTTTTCTCACATTCTCCAGTGCTCAATTTTAGCTGTGTTCATGTTACTTTAAGTGATATCAAACTATATAGGCATTTCAGGTGTGTGCCCTCAAACACCTATTTAGGGAATACAAATGCATACACATAACTAAACATGTATAGGTGTAAAATTTGTATTGGGCACTTCTTCATGGATTCGTATGCACACCATTTTCCTATTTGGAAATACATTGAGTGAACTATTGAGGATAAAGTATTCAAGATCTGGGCATGTAGGTGGTAGGAGAAGTATATTTTCCTCATATACATGTGTACTCACATGTATATGGGTATATATGTACAAGTAAAATAATTAGCTTATAGATTTTGAAGTTATTTATAATAAATATATAGACGTATACACACACACATTACTAAGCTTCTGATAATAAACACTTCCTTTTACTCACTAATTTTTCCTCTGTTTTTCCTATAACAAAAATTTTAAGATTCTCTTTCAAATTCTATCTATTCTCCTCTAATAACCTTTCAGGGATGCATTTGAAATAAGTTAACTAGTAATATAATTAATAGAGGTGGCCAATATTTAAGTATCAATTATTCAATATGAAAGCTCAGTGCTTATAACAATAGGTTAAGCCTTTTTGCAGAAGTAAACATGAATGTGCATTTTTTACTCCTCCTTGGCACACTCATACAAAATAAGCTCTTACTATAGAATTGTTATTTTACCAAATACCTATTAAATGTGATATTAAACCAGTACATATTTGTCTTATATAATTAAAAGCCTCTAGTTCAATTAGGCAGAAAATAATTGATGAAGAATTGTTTGCTTATGACAAAATTTAAATTGAGCCTTTTCTAATTCAGAAACTGGAATTTTGAGTCACAAAGGGTTTTTTTTTTTTTTTTTTTTTTGAGAATTAAACATTTCATTAACTTTCATTAGTAAAACTATAAAAATCTCGTGTCCCCAAACAGTTTTGTCTTAAAATTACAGAATATTTCCCTACTTTTTTTTTTTAATTCTTTTAACTTTTAGAGTATTTGAAACAATTCATCGTGTTAACTCAAAAGAAATATGCAAGTACCAGGAACTCAAGATGGGGAGGCGCTAATGAAGAAGAGAGATCACATTGATTAAAGCATGCATACGCAAGAAAGCTTTGATTGTACATCCAGCTAAAGCAAAAACCACAAAAAGTTCTTTCCACAGGACTTGTCCTAAACAATGAATATCACTTTGTGACGAGTATTTAAAATTATACTCCACTTACTTTTCTGCCGCCAACCCCTGTGTTGTGTATATATTCACAAACGCCACAGCAGGTTTGTGGCTGTCAGAGGGGAATTCTCTGGAGCTGGTTCTAGCACTCCATCATGTGGTCCTGGGGATTAACTTCAGTTCCATTAGCAGCAAGTGCCCTTGCCCACTGTCATTTCATCTGTCTTTGTGAAGACATTTTAAGAAGAGGAAGGTCAAGATAAATTTGACACATGGGTTACTTGGCAGCACAGGGTCCTGCCTCTGCACCAGGACTTTCATTGAATACTGAGACATATTTCTGTTGATGATTGTTTTTATTGTAAATAATGATGGAGGAAGGTGTGATACTTCAATACAAAAATTACAGTATGTATTGATGGTATTTAACATTTCTGTCCTTTGAGATGTGTAAAAAGTGCTTAGTTAATAATTGTGTATATTTTGGGGTTTTGGTGTAGTATTTTAGTGCATATATAAAATATATACTGATTAATTCAGTGCAACTATTTTTACCTTCTTAAACTTTGTGTTTATAGCCTTTAAGTATTACATTATCTCATAAAATATATAACAAATAATGAGGATTGTAATATTCGTCTGTTGAACATTAGAATTTGTTTATTCTGTGAATGTTTTAAACCTTTCTTTCATCATCTCATCCTCCTACACTTTCTGTCTCTAGAAATAAGTATTCCACATTTATTTTACATTCACATATCACATTTATTTATATCTACATACGAGAGGTTACAGATAGTATACACTTTTTCTGTGTGACTTACTGTACCTAACATAGTGTGTTGAAGTCCCATCCAATCTACTACGCAAAACAGGATAATTTTTATGGATGAATAATATTCCACTGTCTTTATACATGCCACCTTTCCTTTAGTCTCCTTTGTTTTAGTATCTTGATACATGCTGTGTTTTAACTATCACCTATAACAGTAAACATGAATACAAATGTAGCTTTTCTTGACATGCTATTTCATGTGTGTGTGTGTGTGTGTGTGTGTGTGTGTGTGTGTGTGCGCGTGCGCTTTGGTGCTCTCTCTGTATGTGTTAACATATTGTGGTAGGTCTCCCTTCAGTCTTTTCACAGCTCCTGTTATGGCTTTGTTAACTGATTCCCCCAGCATCAATTGTAAGTAGTTCCTCTTATTCGGACTTTCATCATTTCTCTTAATTCTTCATCAGATGACTAACTTGCAGCTCTTCCCCCCATTCAAAGATTAGAAGTAATCTGTTTTCTCTACTTCCTTCATTGTAAAATATCATTTAATTTAATAGAATGTCATTTGAGCATTGATTTTAATTTTGATACTTGTGAGTTTTGTGGCTCATATGTAAAAAGAGAAATATTTATTTCTACAACTGTGTTGGAATTGTTCCTCTATTGATTTTAGAGTTTCAGATATTTAGCATAAAATTGAGCCACTTTATACTGAATTTTATAGCAGGCAAAGATACGGCATAAACTCTTTTGAATTTTAAAATATATATTCATATGTAGCTAATAAATCGTTCATAAAGTAAAATGATAGTTTTGTGAGAATATAGCAATATTTTCTTGGGAAATACAAATAGGTTGATTGAAACTCCTAGCTTCTATATCATCAGATGTAGACCATAGACATGGTAAGCACATCTGTAGTATTAATTAAGAGTATAGACAGAGATACTAGGCATTTGAATCATGTAATATATTTCAATGAAACCACAGGCTCCTAGAGTTTGCTTTAAGCACTTCACGTAGTTATCAGTGGTAGGGACCATGACCATGGCATTTTTCTTCTCTGGCCATGTTTTGAAACCCATTAATCTAGGATGGAAGACATAATACTTCTTCAAATAAAATTACTCATCCTAGTACTCAAGAGGGTTACATCTTTGACACTTCAGCATTCTCAACTTTTAAAGTCAGTGGTTTCTTAGTATTGTCAGAAACAGGTGGGCTGAGCTTTGACTGTGCAGGATAATGGATAACAATGGATCATGCATGACAAAGATAAAGACCTTGCTATTATGTTGGATCTCCTATAGAGCAAGGTACACTAGAAAGCAACTCACAAAAAAAAGCACTGGATCTTACAAAATTCACAATGTGAGTATTTTTTTTTATTTTTTTGAGTAATTTTTCCCCCTTTTCATTATATTCTATATACAAAGAAAAATGTTTTTAAGAGATTTACTGTCCCCAAGTGAGTAAACTTCAGTCACATATAGGAGAATTCAACTGTGTAACACTTAGTAGATCCCTAGATTATAATTGATTATAATGCAAGAAGTTGTCATCATCATTGTTTAATTTCAGACAGGATGCCACATAGCTAGGTGGGACTAGAAGTCATCATGCAGCCCAAACTGAACTCAATATATTGTGGAGCCTAGATTGACCCTGAACTTGCAGACTAGAGGAGACAATACTATTGTTTCAGTCTTTCAAACGTGAGGATTGTAAGTCTGATCCAGCACTTCTTGATTTAAGAAACATCTTATCTAAATATTCACAGAAGGGTTGACTTGGCTTTTCATGGCTGTGAGTCTGCTAAAGTGCTATGTGCTTTCTGGACAGTGTGTAATATGCGTTCCTCTACATTACCTAGATATAAAGAAACTACCTTTATACAGATTAATATAGATATTATGTAGATTAATATTACCAGGAACTGAAATCTACTTCTCAGCTTGGAGGATGCTGTCTGATGACCAGTGACTCCAGGGTCTCTTGTCATTGTTTTTTTTAAAAAAATGAAAATATCTGTATTCGGATGATATAATTGAGTCCTAGTATTATGATATGATTTCAAGCTATTATGGATGTTATTTAGTGCCATTATGATCAGGAGGACTGGTAAAGCATTTGCAGTCTTGGTTTTAAGTGAGATTTTTTTTTCTAGTTCTGATACATGGGAGAAAGCTTCTATAATGCTTTCTCTGGACAAAATATAAATGGTACCAAAGTAAGAGGGATATAAGTGGGAGCAAAGGTTGCATGACACAACCTGAGTCTAACTGAGGGTAACATAAGGACTTTTTTATACCGCTGGTCTGTGTCAGGTGCTGTCCGTTTACATAAGCAACACTATTTCTTTGTTCTGTGAATTGATTTTCATAATTCCTTTGTTCATTCTAAGTTACAGATGGAGAAAGCCAAAGAATAACTCAATAAAATTGACAAGATAGAAACCAACAAAAGAAAACAACCTGCTCCAGTAATATCTTGCTTAAATTTAGTAGGGCTAACAGGAAAGTTAATCAGAAAAATCTTCGTTAAAATATGAATAACAAAAACCAGAGGGTTGTGTTCTGAGAAGCACGTCTTGAGTTTGTACATATGAGGTTCTTCTGGGATAAGATTAGAGATGATCCAGCTAATAATACCTGTTCTTTTTTTTTTTTTCTTTACCTTTTTTGTTTGTTTGTTTTTTCAATTTTTATTAGATATTTACTTCATTTACATTTCTTTTTATTAATTTTAAATTTACTATTATTATTTTCTTTATTTACATTTCAAATGCTATCCCAAAAGTTCCCTATACCCCCCTGCCTCTGCTCCCCTACCCACCCACTTCCACTACTTGGCCCTGGCTTTCCCCTGTGCTGGGTATTACCTGTTCTTACTCTTTAAGGTGCGGTATCTTTCTACTGAAGACTTTGAGCCACAAAATAAACAGTCAGTCTTATCTTTGCAAAAAAAAAAAAAAAAAAAAAAAAAAAGGACAAGTGAATTTCCTGAAAGGTAAACTTTCCTTTCTCTTCAACAGAGGCCAAACATCAACATCAGCCAATGTGGCACACATTGTACTCAAGGTCTGACCTGTTCAAATCCAGAGCAACTTCAAACTTTTATTCAGATTCTGCTCCTGGCAGCGCTGTGACTCTTGTGTCTTTGATTTGATTTAGAGGAATCTTTTTCCACAGTTGTAATTACTTTTTAATAAGTTCCTTCTAAAGTCACATTGTATTTATTTATTTATTTATTTATTATTTTGTGTGGTATCTCAGGACAAACAAGAGAAGGGACCAATGGTTCCACAGTGCTTCACCTGGTCCCAGGGTCCATTTCAGAAGCCCATTGGCAGTATTTCCCATCTCAGAGAACCCCAGCCCTTACTTCACACCACTCTCATAGGTTTTAAACAAGAGATTTTCCCCTTTGGCTGTAACCTTAAAGGTTTATTCAACTGTAGAACCTTCTGTGAGTCCCAATAGTTTAGAGTTACTTCATCCTTTGATTTCCAAATGTCTGCATAAAAGTCACCATTGCAGGTCTGCCTTCCACTCAGTATAAATATTCAGTATTATCACATTCATAGTAAAGTTCTTGAATGTTAACACCTTTTTGATGCTGATTGATTCCTCCATAAAAACTGTCTTCCAAATCCTCATTCATTGTCTTTAACTGTTGTAAGAAATTCCAACATTTCTATACTCTTCCTCTTGAAGCTGGTTCAGAGTTATTCACATATTCTGAGCCATTCTGAGCTTCAGACAATAATGTCCAGATTCATGCCACTAGGAAATATTGTATCTTTGGCTTTATTTTTTTATAGACAAGACAAGAAACGGCCATATGGAGAGAAATTCCAAAATCTCATGCGAAATCATTAGGTTCTGAATATTATCTACTTAGAACCTCACTTGATTTCTCAAAAAAACACCTTGTATTCAAATACAGAATTTTAAAACAACACCATGTATATATATTATATATTCTAATTTTAAATCCTGTTAGAATTTATTGATTGATTGGTTGATTGATTGATTGAGTGATTGATTGATTTGTGGTGAATCAGTACTACCAGCCATAGGCCTGAATCAGGAACATTTTCTTACCTGGCATAAGCAGAGTCACAGTGGCAGAAAAATGCTGAGCAGATTCTGGGCACAGTCAGTAGATTTGCTTGGCACTCAAATATCTCTTGAGCAAAAATCTGGAATCATTTGTCACTTTCCGGATCTTAATTCACAGTACTAGCAATAATAGATTTGAAAACATCATTGTTGCCCAGAAGTAACCCTTTCACTTTTAAATTATATTTACTTTTATATTTTCTTTTTATATATGTTTTCCCTATCATGTAATACATACTCATGGAATACAAGGTTTGGATAAATGAAAATTATACTTACTACTGCCACATCATTTGATTAATTTTCAAATCTAGGAAATTATTCTTCTAACACAAGTATTCACAAGATTGCTTCCTAAGACATTTGAACTCTTTTTTTTCTTTTTTTGGTTTTTTTGAGACAGGGTTTCTCCATATAGCTCTGGCTGTCCTGGAACTCACTTTCTAGACCCAGCTGGCTTCGGACTCAGAAGTCCGCCTGCCTCTGCCTCCCGAGTGTTGGGATTAAAGGCATGCACCACCACGCCTGGCCTTTTTACGGTCTTAATGCTCAAACCCAGAAGTAATCAGTGTTATATATTAGTTTACTACACTGTAGTATTCTTTTCAGTAACCATGTTATCTTCAGATGCTTGAATTACTTATCCATATAATTGATTTTCATCAGCTGCAGCACAGACTCAAACATACTAGAGTATTGCTCTTCAGCAAAAACATAAGCATGATGCCCAGAAACTCATGAAAAAAAAAAATAACCTGTGCAGTTATATACACATTTTAACTGGTAAACAGAATTCACATTTTAGCTACCTCAATGTATTGACTACTACTATATGCCACACAATATACTCTGCACTATGAAGACAGTGTAGGTAGCTGAGATTTACAAAGAAACTGTGTCTTTAAATTCTGACCTTTTCTCACAGAATAACTCTATTAAGAATGGATGCTGTTTTAAAAAATTGATTTATTTGTATGAAATGAAGTTTGTAAGGAACTTTTTAATGCTCTGAAATGACTATTGTTTGCTCCAGTAGAAAATGTGACAAAGGTCAGGATTCTTGCTAAATTAGGATATTATAAAGGCCCTGCCAGTGCCTGACAAATACAGAGGTCGATGCTTGCAGTCAACCATTAGATTGAGTACAGGGTTCCTAATGGAGGAGCTAGAGAAAGGATCAAAGTAGCTGAAGGGGTTTGGAACCCCATAAGAGGAACAACAATATGAGCTAACCAGTACCCCCAGAGCTCCAGGGACTAACTAATTCACCAGTCAAAGAAAACACATGGAGGGACCCATGGCCCCAGACACATATGTCGCAGAGGATGGTCTTGTTGGACATAATGGGAGGAGAGGCTCTTGGTCCTGTGAAGGCTGTATGCCCCCATGTAGAGGAATGCCTGGACAGGGAAGAGGTAATGGGTGTGTGGGTAAGCAAGGGGAGGGGTAGGTAGGAGGTTTTCTGAGGGGAAACTAGGAAAGGGGATAACATTTGAAATGTATATAAAGAAAATACCTAATAAAAATAAATAAATAAAAAAGTGTTTGAGCGATAGTCTCCTTCTCTCCAACCTCCTTTTCTTGGCCTGTCTTAGCGAAAGTGGTGGAGTGGCTACTTGAGCTGACTGTTCTTACTTCCTCTCCTTTTCTTTACATCTGGAACATAAATAATCAGTTCCCAAGTAGATTACCTATTCTATGCCTGCTATAGTCTTAAATGGTGGACTACACAAATTAAAAAAAATATGATATTATTTTTGAAGCTACTCTGTAGACCTTGTTACAGTACAGATCTGCCACCTTAAAGGTAATTGTGTCAAACCACTGTAGATAGTCTTCTTGCATTTTGGCAAATGTACTTGTATGAAATGAAAACAGTGACAACACTTCTCATTGTGTTCTTGGGATTTACTTATTTTATTTTATATGTATGAATATATTGCGTGTGTGTATGTATTTGTACCATGTGTATGGCCAGCGTCTACACAGGCCAGAAGAGGGTGCTGGATCAATCCTCTGGGACTGGAGTTGTGGATGATATGATTCGCCATGTGGATGCTGGGAATGAACCACAGCTGTCTATAGCCTCTGAGGCATTTCTCCAACCTTAACACTTCTCAGTTTTATGAGAGCTTTCTTGTCTTTGTTCTTTCTCTTTTTTCATTCACTCTCAGTAGCTCCCTTTAGTGTCACATAAACATAAGTCATTTTATTCCATGAAATATAAAGCCAGTGATAATATCAGAGATGTTTGCATGTGAGACTCTTCAAATCTGTAGTTCCTTATATAGAATGTTGAAATTTAAAAATCCCTCACATATCACTTACTTAATTTTTTCATGCATTTAAAGTCTTCAATTTCTACTATATTCTCTGCATTTGTACATCTTAAGTATCATATGTGCTTAATGTTTTAAAACAACCCATTTCTTTTGTAGAACAGCTTAAATTTTTTATCAGATTTAAGGGAAATTGAACTGAAATGCATATCCTTTGTATGACCCACTTATTCAAATGAGATCTCATGAAGTCAAACTGGGTATGCGTTCATTATCACATAATTTTCAGGGTGATAGATATGTTCTGACTTGGGCATTTCTTCATTAGAGTTAACCTCTCCAATTCAGATGAGCATTGCTGTGTAAAGTGTTTTCTGACCTTAATCATTCTCTTGATTTAAATTATCTGAAATGAATTATATCAATAAGAGAATACACAAAATGTAGATTACAGTGTGACATCAACAATGTATATCTCAGAATATAGCCCAAGCACACAGAATACCCATTCTGCTAAAAGGAAAAAAACAGTACAAAGGTGCCAGTTATTTACTTTTCTTGGGTCTTGGAATGTTTCAATGTCACTTTATTTCTACAGTTTCTTGCATTATCCACTTATTTTACCTAACAATAAGCTACACCATGATCTTTTAAGGTTATTATCACATTTTATTCTAAACTAATACAGCATACTGTTTAAGTGTTACCTATATAAATAGCTTGAGTGCCTTCACTAATCTAATTGCATCATAAAACAGATTAGAACCTACTCCACAATATTTCTGTTAAGATGCTACAGAGACGTTATCAGTGCAATCTACCCAGTGAAATCAGACACAGAAAGAAGAGAAGAATGAGCACATTGTAAGACCTAATTGAACAACACCGAATATCCCAGTTTGATGTTCACCCCTTCACAACCAAAATAGAAAAAGAAGGCAGACCTACACATCATTCCCATTTCTTTACTTGTATTTTTTTTTTTATTAATCATTTTGTTTGTTTACGTTTCCAATGATATCCCCCTTCCCAGTTACCCCTCCACAACCCCTCATCCCGTTCCCCCTCTTTCACTCTCCTCCTCCCTTTTGCCTCTATGAGGGTGCTCCTCCACCCACTCACCCACTCCTACCTCACTGCTCTAGCATCTCCCTTTGCTGGGGCATTAAACCTTCACGGGAACAAGGGCCTCCCCTCCCATTGATATCAGATAAGGCCATCCTCTGCCTCTTATGTATCTGGAGTCATAGGGCCCTCCATGTGTACTCTTTGATTGGTGGTTTAGTCTCTGTGAGATCTAGTTGGTCCAGTTAGTTGGTATTGTTCTTCCTATGGAGTTGCAATCCCCTTTGGTTCCTTCAGTCCTTTCCCTAGCTCTTCCATTGGGGATCCTGGGCTAAGTCAGATGGTTGGCTGTTGAGTATTTGCATCTGTATTGGTCAAGTGCTGATAGTACCTCTCAGGAAACAGCCATACCAGGCTCCTGTAATGAAGAACTCCTTGGTATTGGCAATGGGGGGGGGGGTGTCTGTAGATGGAATGGGTTGCTAGCAGGTCAGTCTCTGGATGGCCTTTCCTTCAGCCTCTGTTTGATTTTTTTTTTTGTCCAAGTCTTTCCTTTGGACAGGAATATTTCTGGATTAAAAATTTTGAGATGGGTAAGTGGCACCATCCCTCAATTTGGAGCCATGCCTATATCTACTGAAGGTGGTTGCTACAGTTTCTCGATTCCCTTTGCTGGGAATTTCAGCTAAAGTCATTGCCATTGTGTCCTGGGAGTCTTTTGCTTCCCTGGCATCTAGGACTTTCTAGTGACTACCCCCAGTTCCCCATCCCCCACTGCTAGTCATTTTTATTCAATTTTCTGACCCTCTGTACTTCTCTCCCATCCCTTGCAATATTGCCCCTTTATTCTTCCCCATTCTCTCTTCCTCCCAAGTCCCCATATAGTATTTTTGCTATAGAAAATACTCATCTCAAAATGCATCAACACTAGTAATAATGAAACTAAATTTCCTAATCATGGGATGTATTATAATGACTATACTAGAGTGCATTCCAGTATGTTTTGTTGTAAAAATGGGTTGATGCTAAGGTAGTATGTAAATTTCCTCTGTAGGCTTATGCTCTGTCATTAGCAAAGTTCAGGATTCCTAGTTGAGATCACTCAATATGAAAAAAAAAAATCCCTAATTCAGCACTTCCAAATAATTTAATAAAAATAAAAGGTTACATTATACAATCTTTCAATTTTTTTCTTTCTGTAGAAGGAAAGTATTCTTGAAGGCATTTTAGAAATCCTCTGTTTGTAATTGTCATCCAAGTATCATTGAAATATCACTTGACAAAATGCACATTCAGTTTATAAGAGAGAATTGATGGTCTTCCTATTTTAGAAATGGAGTTCATCTAGGAAGGGTTTGACTGTAGGCTGCTTTTCTGTATGTCAGCAGTAATGGAAACATATATTGTCCAAATGGTATCAGCTTCTGGTAAATAGTCAATATTTATTAACTATAATTTTCCTCCTTGAATAAAATATATTTATTACATTATCTCTTATTTATAAAATCATTCTATCTAATCTGATTATAATAAGTGATATATAAAATAATATTGTGAGATTATAAACTATCAGTGCAAGATATAGCAAACATTATATGATGGTTTGAGAATTTCTTTTCCAAACATTAATTAGAACTATATTAAAAGTCATTTCTTTGATAAAGGAATTATAAAAAGCATTAATGTGGTTTTTATTTATAGGAAAATATGGTCATCAGGTAAATGGTTTGTTTGTTTCTGTGTATTTTCTCTACTTTTCTAAAACATGAACATATGTGTTCATATATAAACATATAAAATAAATTTGCAACATATTTCTTATTTTTGTTGTGCTTTTTCCCATATTATAAACTCTTGGAGGCCAAGACCTGCCTATAACTTGATTTATTGTAATATGTGAACATTGAATTTACTATTTGATTTTTATATAGGTTTTGGTTTTTTAAAAAGTGTGGTATTCTATTTATAAAGGAGAATTATCTTGACACAGAAATAATGATTTTCAATATGTAGCAATAAGAATTCATATTGAAGCTGAGGAAGCAAACTCAATAAAACATCACCTTGGCACAGCCTCTGCTCCAGAAGTATGAGAATGTTTCTTTTCAGGAAGTAGTATAAATATCCAGAAATATGCAGATTCTATACTTTTTCTTTATTCAGCAAATATTTTAGCATCTACACTGGTCCAAGATCTTGGTAAATATTGAGGATACAAAATTTAGCCAGGAATTTTTTTTTTTTTTTTTTACCGTGAAGGAATATGTTAGAGCTGTCACATACATTTGCATGCGCAAACTCACAATGTCAAATTATAACACAAAACTACATTGATAAAGTTATGCTGGAGACTTATGGGAGCTCAAGGAAGGACACCTAGTCTAATTGTAATTCTATTGTTTCCTTGCTTATGGTACATCCAGAATGAAATTTTAAGTATGAACATTATCTATGCAGAAGAATTATGATGAAAAAAGGTACCATTCCAGAGAGGAAATATCAAAAACAAAGGAATCATTGGTATGCTGTATCAAAAATGAAGATATGAGGTGTGTGTTCAATAAATACTATTAATGTCACTATAGGAAGGCTTTCACATGGGGTATTGCTTTCTTGCCTTATGATAACTTTATAAAATATATGTTCAGCTTTTGATCTGTGTGTAGATGAAGTATTACTCTCACACATTGGATGTAGAAAACCTGTGTTTCAAATGCAGTTTGTCTGATCGAAGTCCTTTCACAGTCTTGCCACTATGATTTGGGTCAGTCCAATAGTCCAGGGAGGCAGTTGACAGTTTCCCAAGGCAGGATTCATAGGACGATAAGGCAAGAGTTCCATAGCATGGGCTCATGGGAGTTTTGTTTGTTTGTTTGTTTGTTTGTTTTTAATGTAGATATTGAGTTCTGAAGTGTGACCCAAGCTCAACACTTTTCTAATGGATACTACTAAAATTTTCAATTTCCTTCTCACACATTGAGGACTGGCATGCATTATTTACTAATAGAAAGAAATTAACCCAGAGTTGACTTTTGGCCAGTTAAAGTCGCATTTGTGTGAAGACTATAAGAAACTGAAACATTCATCCTGAAGGTGACATACCTTCCTGCTTTTGTAAGTTGCATTTTACAAATCATATTTTTCCTATTAAAATATTAAGACCATCCATCCTTCTAATTGTAAGTTGTGTCCTACAAAGTTTCTCGTAGCTGGTACACCATCAAGTTTAATTCCAAGGACCAATGAGACAGGAAATTGCTTTCCAGTTCAATGTCTTAAAATCAAGTATACTATTTCAGATTCTTCTCACAAGAAAGACTTGTTTATGATAAGGTTCATAATAGCATTGACTGCTAGAAAACTGTATGTGTCTCTCGTATGAGCATATGAAAGCCCTTTTACAAGTAGGCATATGAATCAATTGCCTGTGTGACTGTGTTTCACATAAAATTTGAAAGTACAATACACGTGACATTGTTCTGTAAACAGTTGGAAGATGTATTTCAGCACTAACAGAAATGAGAGATCATCGTTTGTAGTTGAAATGAACATTAGATCTGTTGGCTGTGGTGGTAGAAATCAGCAGCAGGCCTGGAAATGAGACACCAATAAGAAATGTGAAGCCTAAACAATTAACATGGTCAAACACGAAGCCCCTCACCCGCAGTAATTCTCTTCTCTGAATGTTTTAAACTGATTGTTTTTGTTTTTTTGTTTCTTTTGTTTTTTTGTTTTTTGTTTTTTGTGGAAAGGATTCCTTTGTGCATTTTTTATGAATTTAGACTGTATTTTCATGATGCAATTTTAAATTGATATTATTACAAATTTTAATGCATTAATATTTTCAGAAACATAACTTAAAGCCCCTTCTATTCATATCTTCTTGTACATAGTTATTTCTCATGGATGTTCAAGTATCGTCTCTAATGAAATACTTTGGAGCCATTTGGGATGCTATATTTGCCCTATTGAGTAAAAATTATTGTAAAAAAATATTGCTTAGAGTTTTAAATTAAATTAGTCAAGGGCCATACTGCAGACTTGATGAGAAAGGACCTACTATCTATCTCTTCTATTTAGTATAATAGCTTCTAGCTAATTATATCTGTTGAGTATTTGCAAGTGGCTGGTGTGATTGAAGAGTTGTTTTATTTGTATTATTTTTAAGAAATTGTTTTGCTTGTATTATTTTTGAGGAATTGTTTTACTTGTATTTTTTTCCGATTAATAAGTTCCAACGGTCACCTTCTGCTATGTTTGTAGTTACATTAGGCAGATAAAGTAGAACTCTTTTTTATTTGTTTGTTTGTTTGTTTGTTTGTTTGTTTGTTTGAAGTGTGATTAGTAAAATTCTGTATGTAGAAGATGTATAATATTAGCATAAACCTGAAACTCACGAAAAAGTTCTATCCCTACAGGTATGACAGGCCTCAATGACACATTCTTTCCCCATGGTCATTTCATTAGAATACTGGAATAATGATGAAATAATAATGAAAAGCAGGAGCTTGTTTAGCAAGCATTTCTTTCATATTAATATGCTGTGTATACAGAATCACACGGTTGTTATAGGAGAACAATAAGAAGTCTAAAAGACACCAAATCCACTGACTAAAGTCTCTGGCCATTTTACTTTTAGGTCTGGCTATTTAGTGATGGATGGGTTCATGGTTCTAAATTAAATATTCAATGTGATTTTGATGATGGATGGTAGGGACCACTTCCCTAGGCAGCCATACATTTCCAGTGTTCTAAAAATAAGTGTTAAGGACTGTCACCCCCACCCCCAAAGATTTCTGTGACAAAGATTTAGGCTCATACATTTCTTCCAGTTTCTTCTTTAATAAGTTCCAGACAAAAATTTTTTTAGAACAATTTTAAGAAATAATTCTTTCAAAGCCCAATTTTGGGAAAACTACAACCAAATGTTGAAGTGATGTTCTCTTGTTCATGCATATAAATAATAATTGAGCAGAAATATTTGAAAGTATAGCTCTTACCCTATCTACTGTACATATAGCTTCTAGATGAAGCATTAATGCCCTTAAATGTGTTAAGAATGTATTTGTATTTACTGGCCAATGGGAAAAATCTATCATTTAACCTCACCTTTTGTTGCTTTGTAGTCTGGTAAAAGTACAACAGGGAAACCTATTCCAGAGACCTTAGAAGTCACATAAGTATTCCCTCGCTGCAGAGTCGTTCTCAGGCTTCCTTTTCTCCCAACCTCCATCCCTCCCCCTATTACTTTTACATGTGGCAGGTGCCTGAATTAGGTTTGCACTGTTTCTTTAGAGTCAGTGTTTCAGAGTGCTTTGATAATATCTTCCTCCTAGTTATAGGAATGTGTGTGTGTGTGTGTGTGTGTGTGTGTGTGTGTGTGCATATGCATGCATGCACACATACACACAGCAGTGTTTGGTTGTCACAGGGAAATCCTGTGTATCATTCCTAAAGACAACAGTCTACCTTGTTTTATTTTTATGTTCTGTGAAGTTCTTTGAGACAGAGTCTCTCTTTGAGAATTGGCATTCATAAATCAGATGAAGCTGGCTGCCTAGAGAGCCCCCATGTGTCTGGTCCTGTTTGCTTCTACATCTAGTACCCACCTTCCACACTCCCCCCTTTGCTTGGGTTGTGTGATCAAACTTGGATCCTCTTGCAAGGCAAAGACTTTATGAACTGAATGAGCCTTAGTAATGGAATTCTTTATCTAGGACTCTGCAGAATTTAACACATTTTCCAATAATGTCCATAGTGGGAAATTGATGTCTCGATGTCTTACATGTAGTCAAGGGTAAGACAAAAGAAACTAAAGTGGCTAATGATTGCTTTTAAGAATATGACCATGTGCATCCTCTTTATTGCTTTTGGGGTTTCTGAGAGAAGAATGAAACCTGTAGCTCTGAGTGACAGTAAGACTTCCTTTAGAGACTGATGTTGAACTGCAGTGGTTCCCTGCCCTCTTGGAGGAATAAACGGTAATTACATTAGTAGAGGTACATTAGATGTAAAAGTCTAAATTGCTAAGTCTGTCCATTTGTGGTTTTAGCCAGACTACTGAGTGTGACAGTGACAGTAGGCCAGGACAAAAATATACCTCAAAAGGGAAAAATGGATTTTAAAGAACAGTTTAGAAAAATCCCCTTTGGTAGGTTGACAACTTGAAATGTGCTAATTCTTGTTGTGTTCAGCAAATGCAAGACAAATGCTAAGGGCAGGTCATAATCTAAGGTAAACCCTGCAGAACACACACACACACACACACACACACACACACACACACACACACACACACACACACACACAAAGGAATGGAATGATGTGTCCTGAGAAAAAGAGCTCAAATGCACACAAAGGCACATGATAACTTGGAGCAATGGCATGTGTTCTAATCACCTTTTGGGCAGGAAGAACATTTGGATTGTTATACATGAATAATGATAAGTTGTTTTTGTTTTAACATTAAACAGAGAATACTGTTGAGAGAGGGGAGAGAGAGAGAGAGAGAGAGAGAGAGAGAGAGAGAGAGAGAGAGAGACTGACTGTGGGTGCTTCTTAGAAGAAAGAAAACTAATTGGAAACATATGCTATAATTACAGATCCTGACATTATTTTCAGGGTAATGGATGCATGGTAAAATATTTCATTAATTTACAAACATTAATTATAGTTACAATATAAGTCTTTACTAATGTTAAGAAACTTAACATTTATTTCCTCTAATATATTCCAAATTCACACAGATTCTGACACTCAAGTCAAGTTCCCTTTAAGTAGTTAGGGCCCAAAGGAACAGTTTTAAGTTGTTTCTTGAAAATAGTTTACTTATTTAAAAGGGAAAATGAATAATGAATTTTAAGTTTATAAAAAGTGATATTTTGTATTAATATATATTATTCTAACAAATAGAGTTATAAAATGTAGTTTTGGTTACTTAAAGGAAAAAAAATCCCATAAATACCCAAGTACTAGGGCCTCATGAAAATTATCATATACCATGGAGAGCAAAATAGAATCTAAAGAAGTAGATACATATAAAGGTATCCATGAGGGAAGCAAAACTCTCCTTAAAGGGAGCAAGAGATAGTTTATTCTAGAACCAAACTTGAATGGCCATGGCCTGGGAAGATAGATTTAGCTTACTCCAAAGTACATGTTCCAAGAGGAATGCAGTTTCATGAAGTTTTATAGAGTAAAATCAGTCAGACACCCAGGGAAGTTCAGGACATAATGGTAAGTAAATCAGAGAGATTGTCACAGCAAATTAAGGGAATCTCTCCTGTATGGTTCAGATGCTACACTTGACACTCTTAGCTCTGAGTCTGGTGGAAGACAGTGATCAGCTAAGATAGTTCATTCCAAAATGTTTTTACTTGTTAATCACAAAACCTTAGTTCCAACTCAGAGGTGGCCAAGGAATGGGGCCATTGAGGAAGCTAAAGCTCCTGGAGTTGGAACATTTCCAACTTGACACATCAATGCAAGTCTAATCCATCACTCATTTTCTGCAGACACAACTTCTTTCCAGGAATTCTGGTTAGCAGTGGCATAGCCCTGCAATCCCAGTTATATGGGAAGCCAACCATGAGGGTTGATAGTTCAAGACCAGCCTGAGATTCAGAACGAGTTCAAGGACAGGCACACAATATATTGAGATACTGTTAAAAACAAACATGAAACTAAACAACTAAACCGCTAAATACAATCACTGGCATTTTGCAACCTAGCAATTATGAATCCTTGTTTCAATCACTACTACTGGTATAACAACAAAAGAGAAAAGCTCTGTAGAATAATCTGTTTGGAACAAAGAATTCTATACATAGTTCAAACAATATCATATAACAAACAATACCTTAAAAGTTCTGTAACTGTTCACCAATTTTTCTTTTAAATATTTTTTCTGGATTTAATGTTTACCAAATTTAGTGCTTACAACAAATTTCCAGGGGAGGATGGTATTATTATTTTATTATTATTGAACTCCAGTTTGTATATAGAAACATGGAGACATTAGCACATTTTGAGCAATGCGTTTATAAATAAAGCAGTCACAACAGATAATATCCTCAGTAAGGAACTGAAGAATACTTTTCATAAGATGAATGGAGGGACTCTCCTGAAGCTTTGACTGAAGAAAGCTTTAAATGCCTATAAGGATTTGTAGCATCCTTTCAATATTAATAAACTGAATTATTTCTTTGAACCCATATATTTCTGGATCCATCTACTTCCTTTATACTATATACTATGAACTGCCATGACATGCACATGGTGGGTTATATAGGAGGGCAGCCAAATTTCTAAATAATTTTAATTTTGTTAACTTCTGGACTGTTATTTCAACAAGATCATTGCTGTGTGAAGTATTTGGACTTTCTCAACATTTTTTATGAGCTGTGCAGTCAAAGTTGTCATTTTGGGGGGCCAAGGTTTAAGGTAGATGATTAAATTGGATATATCTGTAATTACTTAACTAGTTAATTCTCAGAAATGGAAAGGCATGTGCTGCCATCGCATTAAATGTAGCATCAGAGCAACTGAAGTCAGAGAAATGGAACTGGTTAGCTACCATGAAGACTTTTATCATGAGTGGTATTATTGGCATAATTATTATTTTTGTATCCATGGCGCGCGCGCACACACACACACACACACACACACACACACACACACACACACACATATATATATATATATATATATATATATATATATATATATATACACTCTAAATATACTTTGAGCTTATTTGTCACAAACATGGATGCCAAACCACAGTGAAATGTGTATTTGTTATGAGGCTATAATCTCCTTGTCTTTTTCATTTCCTTTGTGACTTTATATCAAGTAGATGATATAAAGAGATGTTTATCTCACTGTTCCATCTTTGATTCTCAAATCACTACTGAGGATTTCAGAAAAGAAAATTGTCCTGCTTCTGTAACTCCTCATATAAGTATATTATCTCTACAATAGAATAAGGAGTTATTGCATGATGTCCTTTGATATTAAGTAATAGAGCACTAAATATGGAGCTATTCTATGAAGTACTTCAACACTAGAAAATTGCGTATGCATATTTCTAAATAGGTAGTTGTTGCATGATGGACTTTGATACTAAATAATAGAGTATACATGATACTAAATAGGAGGTTAGTGCATGATACTTCCACACTAAAATTATAGAGTATGGATATTACTAAATGGGGCTTAAAATGTATGTGTGCATTAAATAAATACTAGAGTCCACGTAAGTAATAGGAAACCAGATTATAAACTTTGTAACAGATAATATACTATACTTCATTTTAGGGCTACTGTGTAGACTGTATTTCAATGGGTATTTCTAAACTTGGGACTTTTTCAGTGATATTACATGGTCTAACTTTAACTCTTGTCCTCCTGAGCCTGTTTGTCGGAATGAGTTATGAATTGAGGCAGCTTATGTAGTTTTTTTGAATTTAACTAATTTAGTACTCTCATTATGCATGTGAGTATAATGTGGTTTATCAATTTGCGGTCACCTCTGCAAGATCAAACAGCTGATGAGAGACACAAGGGACTTGACGAGACATTTGAAACGAGGTCCCAGTCCTCTCCTACACACACAAAGTGCTTGGTTTCTGTTGCGTCATAGAATACTACTTAGGGTTCTTTCAAGAATGAATTGGTCTTTATGTGGGTGAAGTAGTTATAAAACAAAATATAGGGGATATTTATTACAGGTCAGTGTGACTAGCAAAAAAAAAAAAAACTGTTCATAGCATCTCTGTAGATTACAGCATGGAGAAGGGCAAAACATGATTCAGAACGGGAAGTACTGAGCGTCCTTCTTCAGGACATAGCAGGGTAAGTTAGTGATATCTTCCATACAGGCTCTCCATGACACAAGATCTAGTCCAGGTCCTGCATTCTGTGATCAGCCTGGCCACCTCTATCTTGTCTACCCTCAATATCTAGGCTTCAGTTTGGATCTACCTGTCTGCCTCCAATCTACAGGTGTCTTCCACACCACATCCCATACACATCCTGCATGTCTTTTTTAGAGTTTAGCTAGCAGGTCTGCCTGATCCTCCCATCTTTGTACCTGCCCCCAGACCTCCAAATCTATCTCCAGATTCCAGGTATTGACCTATCTTACACAGCAACTTGATCTCCTGACTTTATTTCTCCTAAGCTATATTCAAACACTAGGCCCAACCAGACCTGCACATCTTTTCTTCCACCCCAACCTGCTCTATCCACATCAGACACAGAACTAACAAATGAGGCCAATATATCTAGATATGTTTGCAAAATACAAAGGAAATGAGATTAAATGAATTACTGAAGTATTTGAGAAAGAATAAGTAGGTCATGAGATTTATTTATTTATATGATCATTACCTATAATTGTAAAAACACCATAATCTTGCCTCTGTACACAGGGAACTAAGGAACTGATGTTCTTTGAGCATAGTAATACAGAACTGTAATTTCAAGGAAAGCTCCTATTCCCCCCCCCAACCTTTTTGGGAGGGGTTCATAGTTAAAACTAAAAATCATGAAGTGCTTAAAGTGTATGCTTTCTCCCAAATGCATTGTCTGAACTTTTTTTCTTTCCAAAGTCACATTTAAAAGATGAGCTGAAGGGGTCTGCAACCCTATAGGTGGAACAACAATATGAACTAACCAGTACCAATAGAGCTCGTGTCTCTAGCTGCATATGTAGCAGAAGATGGCATGCGTATTCAGCCATCATTGGGAAGAGAGGCCCCTTGGCCTTGCAAACTTTATATGCCCCATAGAGAGGAACGCTAGGGCCAAGAAGTGGGAGTGTGTAGGTAGGGGAGCAGGGTGGGGAGAGGATAAAGGGGACATTCGGGATAGCATTTGAAATGTAAATGAAAAAAAAATATCTAATAAAATAATTAAAAGGAAAAAAAATAGATGAGCTTGGTGACTGTTTCTAAATAGACTGCCAAGGACCAAAAAAAAAAAAAAAAAAAAAAAGTTTATGGTGCCTTTTACATTTGCATTTACTCTTTGGATAGTCTAAGGTTTAGAAGTATTTTCAAGGATATTGAACAGAAAGGAACTTTAGTCTCTGCCTTCCTAAGCATCATTAGATTGTTTAAAAAAGAAGACAAAGTTTCTGTACTAACTCTGAATGTGTATATGTATATAAATATATATATATATATATATATATATATATATATATATAATAGATATTGTTATGACTACTAAGAAATACAGTAGGAGTCTTTGCATTTCACTTTTGTTGTTGGAAGGAATAAATACCACACATACCACACAATCAAAGAGAAATGTAGATAAGAGCTGGATTTACATAGATTTTAGTTGTGGCTTCAGTGGTACCTTAGTTATACTATAAACAGGATGTTAGACATCTGCCTAAGTATCCAAAGATATACTGAAGCAGTTTAAACAAATTAAACTTCTCCTTGTAATAAATGAGGATGCCATTTATCACATGATCTTGTGCTGTTCTGTAACCCGTCAAACATAGGAGGGCCCTGTTGCCAGGGATTTTTGTTTTTAATTGATCCCTCTCCCATATATTGAATTATATATTAAGCATGCCTATTTAATCATAGCATAAATATAAGTAGTAATGATTTTAACACATATGCAGGTAGGGTAGGTTCTGCCTTTTGAAACAGTATCCTTATGATGCAAAGAACAAATTGAATTACATCTCTCTCTTGAGACTCATAGATGCAGGCCTACACACAGACCTGTGTAAGAATAACCACATGACCAGTGAGAGCAGCCTTTCCTGCTGCTGTAATGAGGAACTGTGTTTTCCTGCAACTACTTGGTTAGAGATTTGATTCCAACTGATGCTATCAGGAGGGCATTGAAGAGCTGAAACTTGAGATCATGTTTTATCATTAAGACATGTTTTAAAGGAGCATCGTACCTTGCCAATTGTGTTCTGATTTTGTTTCCTGGACACCATAAGGTGGGCAGCTCACATAACTCCATGACACATATGTAAACAACAGGCCAGCTGATGCTGCACTAACCCCTCTTCCCAATCTGAACCAAAATAAGCCTTTCTCCTTTTCTAAATGTTTCATCTCCAGGATTCATTGCAGTAGTGGAAAGCTGACACAGACACCTACGAACTTGTTAGAAATGCGAACTCACATGTTCTAGACAGACTGCATCACCAGCTTCAGAGGCGGAAGCTGTCAATCTATATTCTGATGCCAGTTAAGGTTAAAAAGCACTGACATATAACTTGGCCACCCCCACATCCTTTCACTAACTCTGCCCCTTCCCCCTTTTCTTATATTTATTATTAAGCTCCACATTTTTTCTTATATTTCCTTATTCTCCTCCTTAACATTTCCTTCCTCCATCACTCTTTTCATCCTTCCCTCTCTGTCTCGCCCTTCTCTCAACTTCTGTGAATTAGAGATTGAAAAAGCCACTGCATTATCATCAAACTAGAGAGGCTGGCTGAGTTGATGTAGGTACTTATCTGGTTGCAAGGAAAGCCTGCATAGAAGAAAGGCTATGTGATGCCTGGTGCATCTGTAACAGCTTTTACTGGGGCAGGTCTGCTAAGATATTGGAATGTTCTTGAAGACACCACTGTTCCATTGTCAATAGTGTCGTCCTTGGAGACATTCTTTCTCTGAATATAATAGAATTTCAAAGCTTACTGATTTAATCTTTTATGCTTCAAATCCAGATGCTGTTCTATTCTAGGTGAAAGATTGCTATTTCTTCATTATTAAAGGAGGAATTGTATCTTCCTATCTATAATTAGTTACTTCAGCCTTCACATCAAAAGTGTAGTAATTTTCTGAACCAGAGCCAGATTTGCAGACTCTCAAGAAAGAAAAAAAATTTAGAATGTCTTTTTTCTAAACATGAAAATTGTAAGGCTTTATGTTCAAACTATTTGGCTGAAAAAGTGTCCAAGCCAAGGCAGAGGTAAAGTCATCCACTTTATATTTTGTCTCCTGTGGTATTTACTATGCCTCTGTGATATAATGCTTCACACAAAGGCTGCACGAACCGTTACAGTGGAAGGCAAAATGAAAATGTAGTCAACCCAGCAGCATGTGAGAAGATTAAGCAGGTATTGTATTCTCCACTCAGAGGCAATGCAGGATTTGCCTATAATCTTAAGGATGGCATGGCTGAGCCTTACCTAGGTTTTGACTTCTTAAGTCAGTCTTTTCCAAACTGATCAACTTTTAAAGCAGCATTTTTCTCATCGCCTTTGCAGAGCCTATGGACCCCTGCCTGTCTGTGTCTATATTTTTATGATGAAGTCTTATTACACCACTAAATAGAACCAAGCAACACAGAAGTTTCTCCAGAGGAATTCTTAGAGTTAAAGTGTTTACAAACACCAGGCACTCCATTTTGTTATTCATACGTTTTGATTTGTTGAATGATCATTTTAACCACTGGTGGCAGACCTGTTTCTAAGGCTCTGAAACCTTACTTGGCAACTTTTACCTCTGGCAGCTTTCTGAACTCTGTGAGAATGATATAAATCCTTACATTTGGAAGAGCATTGCTTTGTGCTAGAGTTACTAGAGTATCTTTTAGATGACAGGACATCTGATAGCAACTTGCAAGCCTATGTATGGTACTATTTTATTAATTATTTTATTAATTGCATTCCTGACTTTCTTCTCATAGTTCCTAAAGCAAGAACTTGTGTTCTTCCTCTTAATTTAAGGAATCTTGTGCTTCTTTGCACTCTGTATCAGTGTTGCTTGTGCTGTGGAGGGTCACTTGGACAGTGCCTTAGAATTTTATACATGGTCGGGGGTTGCTGGGTAGATAGAGATGATTCAGCAGTAATGAGCACTTGCTGCCTTTGCAGAAGACTTGGCCTCAGTTTAAGCACCCGCATGGTGTCAGAACTGAATATAATAACACTTCTATGGGAGCTATTGCCTTTTACGGACATCAGCATATAACAGGCACATGTGTGCTGCACATATATGCAAAGGGAAAACACTCACATGCATGAAATGAAATAATTACATATTGGAGAATAAAAGATTTATGCATAGTAGCTATAGCCAAACTCATTGTATTTGTTGACCCAAACCAATTATGTTTTTTTTCTTAAAATCCACATTTTCAAACAGATTTTTAACCTTTAATTTTTTAATTGAACTTGTTTGAAGAAAATATTAAATATATTTGATGAATGAAGTTCTCAGCAATTTAGTCACTATAAACAAAACAGTAAACTTAAAAGGCAGTGATGAAAGAAAGCTGAGAATCTGTAAAGCACAAGCCAGTCTCACTGCACCTATAGATGACGTTTAAGACAGTTCCTCACAGAGGATTCTTACCTCTCTTGAAATGATGATGTATTGGAACAGTATCTCTAACCTCCAAAGCACATATATTCAGTCCCCTAATAGTTGCCAGATTCTTCAGAAAACATTATCTATGAAACTTGACATTTACGTTCATAGATTAATATACCCCCCTGAATCTTTTTTGAGTGTTTCTAACACCCCCTTTTACCTCAAAGATGTGATAGGAAAAATAACATCAAAGCTAGACAGAAACATAGGGGAAAGAAAAGATGTTAGTCTAGGAGATGGATGGGCTGAGAAATAGAGTATATTCTGAACATTCCTTACATTGCTAGTTTAGGATGTATTCTCTGGGCATTTTATCACCAGAATTACTTTAGATTCAGAAAAGTGAACAGGAAGTGAAAGTTTCAAAATTTTCAAATCACAGAAGTATGAACCATTAGTATCAGAAAGTACAGGTACAAATGTGTTTAAAACAATCACATTTTATAAATATATTTTTCTTCTAAATTAGTAGTGACTAAAGCAAATAGAGAGAATAAAACTCTCTGAATAAAGGCACCAACTTTTACATAGATAGCATAATTGTATAATTGTAGATGGTAGGTGGGGTTGGGATGACACTCGTTCATGTATTTCTATCTCCACACTGAGACTCATGGGACCTAATACTTTAGATACTTTGCATAATACACAGAAGGAATATAAAATGATTATTAAGTTATTTTAAGGATTAAGCACATATAACCATGTTATCATTCTATTAAAATATTGGTGTATTAGTAGCTGAATTTGAGATAAAGTAGGTCCATGTTATTAACTGTTTTAATAAATAAATTTTACAGAGATAGTAATTATCACTTATGAGGAAACTCTTAGTCAAAACAAACTTCGTGTGTTATACACACTCATAAGAAATACTTAAAAATTTCACCATTTCTTAAATGCATAAAATAGCAAATGCAGTACTGTGTTGTCTGTTTGGTTGATTACAGTTACTTTAGGGATTTGCAAAGCTACATATTAGCATTTTTTAATATGTATGAAATCCAAGGGACTATTGTTAGTACATAAATAATATAGAGTATTAAAACTGGTGACATATGGACTTACTGACAATCAGTGTTTTACACGTGTCTGTTGGGCAAGTTGTAAATCTTCATTGCTACTCTTGCCTGACATGGAACAAAGAAAAGATGATATCCTGTGTAGAATCTAAAGTGCAGTTCAAAGATGCAAACAAAGACTACAGGGAGTTAAGGAGTGTTGCTTGTCTGAACTTTTGATCAGAGCCAAACATACTCATCGCTGGGCTTCTCCAATCCTGTGTCTAAGATTGGAATTAGTTTCCTTTGTCTGATATGAAAGACTTATTTTTTCCATGAAAATATATATTTTGAAAATATGACTTTATATTGTCCTACTCCAATAAGTCTCTCTGCCCTCACATAGGCTCATCATTACAGGAGGGAAATGAAACTCACACAGAGATGAGTCCTCTGAATGTGACTATATTTCTCTTAGTTCTTCATTTGTGTTTGTTTTGTTCTGAGTGGCATTACTAACACAAAAGGAATATTTTTATTTTCTTTAGAAAAATATAAGAGAGAATTTTTGGTTGCTTTGCAACACTGTGGAAAACACACATGCAGATTTGGGAACAGTTACGCACCCTACCCTCTGTTTCGCTGTTGTCTCCCTATAACTTGAATCACAATATGTAGATCACAGTGTCTTCCTGATACTGGGTGAGGAAAACAAGTAGCAAGATTCTGTTCTTTACAATGCAGTACCACGGCAAGGCTAGTGAACGTTTATCCTAAGATCTAAGGAATGAGATGGGAAACACATGGGCAGTGCTAAATGTCTCCCTAGACCAGATAGGATGTGCCCTACGCACCTGAGATACCTGAGCACATTTTCTACTTTTTTAATTGGATATTTTATCTATTCACATTTCAAATGTTATCCCCTTTCTTGGTTTCCCCTTTAGAATCCTCCCGTCCCATCCCCCCCCTCCCTGCTTCTATGAGGGTATTCCTCTACACTGGGGCTTTAAGCCTGTACAGGACCAAGGGCCTCTCCTCTCATTGATGCCAGACAATGTCATCCTCTGCTACACATGCAGCTGGAGCCTTGGGTCCCTCCATGTGTACCCTTCGGTTGGTGGTTTAGTCCCTGCAAACACTAGGGGGTCTGGTTGAGAAGAGAAGGCTTCCATGGTCTTTGAGAGGAAAAGCTAGGCCAAGAACTGGCAGTTCAGTATCTGTTTAATTTCTACCTACCGTGATGTTGTTTTATTAGTGATAGAAAACTGGAACAAGTATAGAGAAGTGTTTGAGTATGCCTGTGCATTCAGGTATAGGTTGTCTCCCAGAGTACATTGCATACCTTGCATCCTCTCCTCACAAAGCTTGCCTCATCCACCTGAGTAGAACTTATCAATGTGTAGAAATTGGAATTACTCTTCAGAACTGAAGCAAACTTTAATAGATGCTGCGCAAGCTTTTGGAACTAGCCACCATGAAGATTCTCTGGGCTATTTCATTAACAAGTTGCATCTCTGCAGCCTGCATTTCCCTAAGTATTTATTGAATAGATAATAGGAAATAACTACTTTCTTTGTGAAGTCATAAATAATGTGGCAGAAGGATATTAAACTCACTGAGATGTGACAGAAGAACTAAAACTTGTGGGTTTTTGGGTTTTATGATGCAAGCATCTCACCCCCCACCACGAGTATATGTAAAATAAACAGATATATTTGCATTGTTTATGTGATCAATTATCAACTTAACACCATGGCTGCTAAATGAGGTTCTCTTAAACACAGAAGACATTCTTGTACTGTTTTCCTACAACAAGAATTGCTGAAGGGCTTTACTGAATACAGAAAGAAAAGAATATCTTATCATTACCCACAGTCCACCTTCAAATGATGCAAAACCTTTTATGATCATAAAAGTTTTATGTCTGTGCTTCTCATAATCACCGTGTGTTTCCCATAAAGGTGATGGGAGGTCACTGGCTCTTCTGGTCCAAACATAGTTTTATCCTGTTTACTGAAATAGTTCCAAGCGGTGCCATGCAGAGATGACACATTGCCGTTCTTTCTGCTATCAGCATGAACACTCCCTCTGGTTTGTCTGTTAAGAGCTTAGCATGATTTCACAATTAGTTTTTAATGGTAAGTAAAGAAAATCTCAAGTAGCGATACACTTACTGAATTAAGCTTCTGAGGAGCATAAGACATTGTGTGTGAGTCTCATCATCACAATGACCTTTACTTATTATATTGTTCTGTATACTTTGTCGATTCAAAAATTGTTTTCATTGTCACAGACTCAAGATGAATGTCAATGCTATGATCATGGTTTTGCATATTTGGATTGTGTACAGAAGACAGGAGGAAACTACTTCAGAAGCAGGGGTATCCAGAAATGTTTCTGCCCACGTCTCATTTGAACAGTCCAAATGGAAATTTATTTAATTTCTCTGAAGTTCAGTTTTGTGACCAGAATGGATCATAAGGCTGTTTTATTTAACATAGCAACAATACATTTTACTCTGTCCCTTTTTTGTTAAATAGAAAGCATATGGATTTTGAAATTTGTAAACCTACTTGGAAAAGAAAAAAAAGATAGGATGGAAGCAATATTGTTTATAAGAAGGAATAAAATGGGACAGTAGTGAATGACTCAATAGTAGAGATTATGTAAGATCTAAGGGTCTGTGATAGAGACTGGAGCACCTTTTGTGTTTTTAAATTCACAAGAAGAGAAGACTTTAAAGGTCTTTGAGGGAAACAGTAAGACACCATGCTTGCAGTCTCAACCTGTGTATACAAGCAAGTATCCTTATCAGACTCTGGCCAAAACCTTATTACTCTCCAAGGACAACCAAATAGAAAATGTTTGGAGAAAGGAAATTGAGAGATGAGGTGCTATTAAAAAATATGTTTCTATAAAATATTAACATTTTATGTATCGCTGAATACATATCCTAAAAAACATATATAAGAGGATTTTTCTAGTAAATAGGGTAAATATAATGTAAAGTAATTTTCTGATAGTTCATTACAAGTCAAGTTTGTATAAAGTCCATAAATGCTAGCTTGTAGAATATTAAGTGCAACTGGGGTACTGTTATTTATTGGTCACACACCTTCTGACTTACTTAGCTCATCTAATACATTGTCTGTCTTTTTTATTTTATAAATTAAATTTTTTCTATTCTATCTATGTAAATGCTGGAGATAAAGCTGTTTATTTTAGCACAGAAGCCTAATCCTTGTCTACACTCCAGTTATAGAGAAGTCATTTCCCACAGTCCCCATTTCCTCTTGCTAATTTGTCCGTTAAAAAATCACTGTCCTTTTGTTCTTGGCTTTTTAGAATCCTGCACACTTGTTAAAGAGAATTGGTGAGTACATCACTGCATATTCCCAAACACCATGAATAATGACTACCTCCTATCCCCACAGTGAGGATGCTACCACTGTCCTTAGATATGTAGGGTATAGAAAGAGGAAGAAGACAGAGAGAGAGAGAGAGAGAGAGAGAGAGAGAGAG